>NW_023270389.1:18054803-18172830 GCF_011800145.1 Mirounga leonina
AAAGAAAGAAAGAAAAGAAAATCTTGGAAAAATATTAAAGACAGAATTGGGATATTCTAGATATGTACATAGTAATTTATCTTTGAAACACTAGATTGATGTCTAACTACCTTTTGGAAATTGAGTCAGTTGCAATATTGCATACTAACACACATATCACTTAGAATTATTGCATAGATTCTGACTTTTGTTTAGAGCTGTACTAGTTGCTTATTAACACCAGAACAGGGAAATATACAATAATACACACACACACACACACATACTTTAAATCATTCCCACATAAACAAGTTGACCACATCATATGTGTATGTGGCAGGAAGTGTGTCTATCTTTTAACCAGCATTGACCTACATTCTATAAGCAAAACAGTTTGTAGCAAATAAACATTCTGTAAATGAATCATGCTACTCAGTGAACTCATTTGCTCTGGTACACTTTTAAAATCTGGTGTGAGTCTTATTTAGTGGATATGATTATATTACTGAAAAAGCATGAGAACTTTTGTAAATTTTTTGTTAGATATTTTTCAACTATTTTCACAAATCATAATAAATTTCACTAAATATATCTCTAGTTTTCATTTCCTACAATATAAAAACAAGGCATAATAGCATACAGAATACGCCATACCAAAACAGGAAAATTTATTCAAAATGGGATGAATTAGTCAAGTACCATGTATTTTCACTGAAATGGAAGAAATAGACATCCAAAAATATTGCTTGTATCTTCACTGAACTCCTGATACTGCTAAACTCCAAAAATTGAGACACTAATTCCTATTCAATACCCAACAGATCAATTAACAGATTTTCTGTTATGCTACTCTGAGATTTTATAAAATTTAAAATAGATTTTAAATATTCTGTGCATATGGTGATGCAAGTATATTATGGAGAAGACCATGTTGGATGAAAATCCAACATTAATTAAATTAACCCTCTATAGGGGCGCCTGGGTGGCTCAGTCAGTTAATGATCCTACTCTTGATTTCAGCTCAGGTCATGATCTCAGGGCTGTAAGATTGAGATGGGCGTGGAGCCTGCTTAAGATTTTCTCTCTCTCTCTTGCCCCTCCCTCCCCCAAAACAAACAAACAAACAAACGAACAAACCCTATATAGATAAGGTTGCAATATTGCAATATTGTATATGTAAAGAAATTGTAATCACATTTTCAACAATCAAAAATTTCTATCTATTCCACAGTTAATAAGTTTCTTCCCTTTAAACAGTAAATTTTAATTTGTTTTTTCGTCTTGGTATTATTCCTGGAATAATTGGCACTTTGTCATAGTTATTTGGCAGCAATACTTGGAAACACATACCTATGTATTGTGTCCTTAGAAAACAGGAGGAAATATTTTCCAAAATGCCAATTTTAATTTTTTAATTCTTTTCAAGAGATTTTTAAAAATAGTACAAATGTGGATTGATTTCTGTGAAAAACGGTTAAGAAATACATACTTTTTTTGGTATTTTATATTTTGAGGATAAAACAAGATTTAGGTCCTTTAGGAATAATAATTTCAACATCTAGCATTTAATAATAATAAATTACTCTAAAATCACATTCATGTTTGGAATCCAACGACAGCATATACTTTTAATTTACCAACAGGTGTAAAACAACTCATACAAGAGTCAATATTCTATAATTACGTAAGCACCACCACTGAAGTTTACACAATTTGTCAATGTTCCTATGTTTTTGACTAATTTTTTGTACTTAATTATTCATTTCTTCCTTTAAATGTTTAGAAACTCACCTAGATTTTTCACATATTTGTATAATATTCTATGAAGATTTAAGAGCATTGAGAACATTTTGGAGTTCCATGTCTCACTAAATAGCATTATGAAAAAAATCCAAGTACGTGGTTGATAGCATTTTGAAAATTTGTCACTATTGTTAAAATTGCTGAAACCCCATCAAGTATTCAAGCTGGGACACATCATAGTCAAACTTTTATTTACTGCACCTGTAAGTTATTCATATCCATCTGAACATTTATGCAACCCAAGAATATCTCTTTAAATAAAATGTCTGTTAATGTTTTGCAAGTCTCTTGAAAAATGACCAGCATCCCCCTACTTATACTCTCTCTCTCAAATAAATAAATAAAATCTTAAAAAATAATAAATTTGTTACAAAATATAAATATGTAATAATAAGTTTGTTATAAAATTTAGAGGAATTATTTAACAAAAAGTATAATTTTATTAAAATATGTCTCTTAATGAAATGGATACCTCCTGTCCCCAATATATCCATTAACATATATGAAATATTGGTAGACTGAATTGAATTTCAGCAGTCATTAAGTTTCTTTTTATTTATTTTTTATTTTTTAAGATTTTATTTATTTATTTGAGAGAGAGTGAGAGATTGAGAGAGAGAAAGAGAGGGACACAAAAGCTCTGGGGAGAGGCAGAGGGAAGGGGAGAAGCAGACTCCCACTGAGCAGGGCGCCTGATGCGGAACTCGATCCCAGGACCCTGAGATCATGACCTGAGCCGAAGGCAGCCACTTAACTGACTGAGCCACCCAGGAACCCTATTAAGTTTCTTTTTAAATAACCTCTTTGACAATGGCCACAGCAACTTCTTTCAAGACATGTCTCTAAAGGCAAGGGAAACAAAAGCAAAAATGAACTTTTGGGACTTCATCAAGATAAAAAGCTTCTGCACAGGGTGCCTGTGTGGCTCAGTTGGTTGAGCGACTGCCTTCAGCTCAGGTCATGATCCTGGAGTCCCAGGATTGAGTCCCACATCGGGCTCCCTGCTCAGCAGGGAGTCTGCTTCTCCCTCTGACCCTCCCCCCTCTCATGTGCTCTCTCTCTCTCTCTCATTCTCTCTCTCAAAAAAATAAATAAAATCTTAAAAAAAAAAAAAAAAAGCTTCTGCACAGCAAGGGAAACAGTCAACAAAACTAAGAGGCAACCTGCAGAATGGGTTGCAAATGACATTACAGATAAAGTGCTGGTATCCAAGATCCATAAAGAACTGAAACTCAACACCCAAAAACCAAAAAATCTAGTCAAGAAATGGGCAGAAGACATGAACAGACACTTCTCCAAAGAAGACATACAAATGGTTAACAGACACATGAAAATGTTAACCTCACTAGCCATCGGGGAAATACAATTCAAAACCACAATGAGATACCACTTTACACCAGTTAGAATGGCAAAATTTAACAAGACAGGAAACAACAAATTGGTGATGATGTGGAGAAAGGGGAACCCTACCCCAAAGATACAGATGTAGTGAAAAGCCCCAAAGATACAGATGTAGTGAAAAACTCCAAAGATACAGATGTAGTGAAAAGAAGGGGCACATGAACCCCGATGTTCATAGCAGCAATGTCCACAATAGCCAAACTGTGGAAGGAGCAGAGATATCCTTCAACAGATGAATGGATAAAAAAGCTGTGGTTCATATATACAATGGAATATTACTCAGCCATCAAAAAGGATGAATACTTACAGTCTGCATCAACATGAATTGAACTGGAGGGGATTATGCTAAGTGAAATAAGTCAAGCAGAGAAAGTCAATTATCATATGGTTTCACTCATATGTAGAGATTAACGAATACTGCAGAGGACCATAGGGGAAGGGAAGGAAAACTGAATGGGAAGAAATCAGAGAGGGAGACAAACCATGAGAGACTTTGGACTCTGGGAAACAAACTGAGGGTTACAGAAGGGAGGAGGCTGGGGGGTGGGGTGATGGGGTAACTGGGTGATGGGCATTAAGGAGGGCACGTGTTGTGATGAGCCCTGGGTGTTATATGCAACTAATGAATCACTGAATACTATCTCAAAAACTAATGATGTACTATATGTTGGCTAATTGAACATAATAATATAAATAAATAAATAAATAAATAAATAAATAAATAAAATAATTTTAATTGTTAAAAATTATTGTTCATATAAATAAATAGATAAGGATATATTGCTTTTGAAACAGAAACATCACCAAGTTATTTGGATTTTTTAATTATATGCAAGAGTTATATAGTGATTAATTAATAAATTTACTTTTATGAGATATTAGCTGACAATTAAATAAGATTCTTCTTCAATTTGTTGAAAGAAAAGATTAGAAAATCAACTGGCTTATAAAAAAAAAAAAAATGTTAGTGTGCCAACAGAATCATTCATGACCCAATTTCTGGGAAGTACACCAAAAACGATTTACCAAGTATTATCAACAGACTATTAATTACATCTGTTATTTTTTCACCTAGTGACATGTTATTTAATCTTATGTACTCAGAAAGGGTTATGAAAATTGGAATACTTTTCATTCTAATTTACATTTGCCAATGCAATATTTGTTAATAATTTTTTGATCCCTTCACATGACCCAATTAAGAAAGCCAGTCTTCATTGTTAAACTAATTAGGCAAGTCATAGTGGGTTTCTGTCAGAATAAAAGCCTACCTTCACTGTATAGTTCAAATACATGTGTTAATCCAAAGTTCAGGATTTATTGTGAAAACAAACTGGCCTGCAACAACAGTATCACTGCATTATTTGTTAATAAGAGAAAACATTAAGCATTTTATGAAATATTATTGAATATTTAGAATAAATTACGACTTCCTATAGAGTCTAATATGAATATACTATGTGTGCTTAAAAAGAATGCTTTTCAGGGATGCCAGGGTGGCGCAGTCAGTTGGGCCTCAAATCTTGGTTTCTGTTCAGGTCATGATCTCACAGTAGTCTTGGGATCCAGCCCCACATCAGGCTCAGTGGGGAATCTCCTTCAGATTCTTTCTCCCTCCCCTTCTAGCCCTCCCCTCTCACTTGCACGCACTCCAATAAATAAAATCTTAAAAAAAAAAAAAGAATGCTTTTCAGTGTATACAGTGAGGTGCTTGCTTTGGTCCATTTAGGCTGCTAAAATAGAATACCATAGACTGGGTGGCTTGAACAACGATCATGTATTTAGGGCAGATGGTTTGGTGAGAGCCCTGTTCCTGGTTCACAGAAGATCTCTCTGTACCTTCATGTGCCAGATTTAAATTGTTTTTTGATGTGCCTCATAACTTTTGTCTTGATACCTGGACATGATGTACTGGGTAAAAGAAACTGTTGTAAACAGGTTTGATGGTGAGGCATAGGGGTAGGGGAAACATTCGGCAGTCCCCTGATTATGTCTTAGTCTTTAGGTTAGTCTATGTCTCTGGACTGTGAACTTCCCATGTTTCTCAGTTTTCTCTTTTTTCTTCTTTCTCTTCTCTTTTCTTTTTTCTCTTCTTTCTTTTCTTTTCCTTTCCTTTTCTTCTTTCTTTTTTTCTTTTTTCTTTTTTTCTCCTCTTAGATAGGCAGGATAGCTAGAGGGGGCAGGAGTTACATTTAACTCTTCTTCCATGTGAAAACCTAAAGCCTGCTGGAACTGGGTATTTCTCCTCTTCAGTTCAGGTAGTCTCTGATAGTACCTTAGCAGGTTAGGGTCTGGTTAACTGGTGTCCCTTGAGGGCAGGCCTTATTAAGGAAAACAGATTACTCTGGCATATTTCAAAATGGTGCCTTTCTTTGCCTCCTGCTAGAAGACTGAAGACATTTTTCTCCATATTCCTGAGGGAAACAAATCAAGCTCCTGGAGGTAAATCTTACAATATTGTGAAACCCTCGTATGACTGGGTCCCCCTGGAGTTTTTAACTCTTGGGTTTAACCATGCTGAGTTTCTAGCAATTTCTTTATTACAGTTCAGGTTTTCCTACCCAACACTGGTTCCTTCAACCCCATTTCTGCTAGCGAGTCTGCTCCATTAAGCCATGACACCCCATATTCTCCTGTCTCTTCATTCTCCAGGTCAGTAGTTTGCCCTGTGTCCTCTCCTCCCTTATGGATCCAAGAACAGTTGCTTATTTTTCAATCCGTTCAATTTTTTACTTGTTGTGAGAATGGAGCAGTAACCTCTAAGCTCCTTACATGCAAAACTAGAAACCAGAACACTTGTGTCTTTTTTACTTCCTATTTTTATTGTATGTTGCTGGTATTTTACTTCTACCCTTAAGAAATAAGTGTATTTTTAATTATTTGTCTTTCTATTCAAATAACTTTCCTTCAGTGAAATATGTTTGTCTATTATATTTTTAAATCCATATACTCTAGGTATTTATTTTTTGTCTATAAGTTCGTGCTCTCAATGGAATCAGCTTTTTTGATAATTAGATTGGTCATTGCTTCTATCCATGAGTTTGGAGAGGATGAGGGCATTGACCTCAGAGTGGTAGGCTCCAGACACCTCAGAAGAAGTGTGCTCACTCTTTCTTGCTCCTCTACCTCAGTAATCCCCTCCTACATCAGACAAACCCCTTGGGTCTTGGTCTTACCTTCACATTTTTAAGGAGTAGCAGCATATGCAGAAGCAATTTCCTGGCTACAACTTACACTGAGAGGAAAGGGAGAAGAGAAAGTTCAAGAAGCAAAAGCTCTGGACACTGGACACATTTTTAAATCAACTGTTTACTCCACCAAAACTTTTGCACGGCCTTGATATCCTGCAGACGCCGATTATCAGCTGGTGTTGCTGATTTCTGCAGCAAAAGGTCAGGCAATCATTTTCCCAAAACAATGTGGGGAGTAAAAGCAAGAGCCAATTCTTAAAAGAACTTACTTCAACCCAACCTCTCAGGGCTTCTTCAAACTGCCCACTGATCTCAGCCTGCAGTTATGCATCTCCCACACTCCCCTGTCTCCTACATTGTCTGAATGTACACTTTATTGTTTTCATTTGTTTCTTGAATTCATGTCCTCTTCTTGCTCTTATAATTTCATCAGTTTTGATGTTGGGTGAGAAAACCCAAACCCACCTTCTATGCTATATATCCTCCTGAGAGTAACTAATAGTCTCACTTCCTGAAATTTCAGTGTGTGTTGTTGTTGTTGTTGTTGTTGTTGTTTTTAATATAACCCAGACTTTTATTAACATATATTTTTTTAAATGACAGTTACTAAGAAAGAAATCCTGAGGTGTGGCGAATTACCAAATGAATGGAATGTAATCAAAGATGCATACAATGAAGGAGGCAGGGCTAACCAAGTTTGGAAATGAATGAAAATCTTTGCAAGGCAGAATGCCAGTTTCAGGCGAACAAGACACTGGTAAACTAGAAAGATCCCAATGAAGTTAACCCAAATAAATATCAGATCCAAATAAATATCAACAAAGGTGCTGATAAATGTTCTTTATTTCATTAACATGTTGATTAAAATGTACAACTTTTACATACAGCAAACTGAAATATGAGTAAAGATTCACAGATGATAAATTTGATAATCCTGTACTGTTACCAATATTTATAAGAGAATTTTTAGTCCCTTTATCTGGAAAACTATTTTCAAAATACAGTTTATCTTTCACTGTGACTGATTGCAAATTCAATTTTAAAAACAGTGTTTCTATTTCCATCTTAATGTTTTATATGCAAACCAATGCACATACTTTTTGAAGCAGGTATAGTTTAATGATAAATACAATGTACACATGATGCACATAGTTCTTTTACTGAGCAATGCATTCAAACAAGGCTAAAAGTCTTAAAGTTCCAATTCTACACTCTTTGCATTCATATAGCAGAGCACAGAGGCAAAATTATTTCAATTTTATGCCATGGTAAAACTTTGATTGCATGTCTACTGATCTACTTGGTAAATTGTTTTAGAGAATGGAAAATATTTACATGGTTTTCCTAATGAAAATTCCAAGAATTAAGTTTAAATAATAATGCTAAATTGACTTAAAAGTTAAAACTCTGAAATAATTGTAAAAATTGTTTTCCCAGCCATCTGCTCTCCTTCCAAAAACACAGTTGGGCATCTTCTCCAGTCTGTACTTCATAGTCCACATAGCACTCAGGGCATGCACTGCATCTAAATTGTCACCTAATTAGAGAATTAGCCTGAGGTTGCTCAGTATGAATCAATCACTTCTTCCTTTGAAGATGCTACTGCCCCTGGAACTAAAAGCTTCGATCCAATGGCATGTCCTATGTTTTTGGCAGTGTTTCCAGAGAAGGCTATGTTGTCTTTCAGTTAGTTATTACAGTTGCAGGTCTTTCAGCTTCAAAAGATGCATTAGATTGAATTTACAGAAATAATGGTTTGGATTACAGAAATTTACCTGCGATTTAAAGAATCACACTCTCATTGAGAAAAAAAGAAATCTATCATATAGTGGTGGTCTCTGAATCACAAATAAGGATTTCTATAATCTTTGTATATCCAGGGACACTTTTATCTGAAATGGCTTTACATCCATGTTTTAAATTTTGTATTACCATTCCTACAGTTACTTTAGTAAATTGGCTTTTCAAATAGAGATTTTTAAAAATTTGTATGGAACCTTTGAATTTTCTTTCTTAAAACTGGTTGAAATTCAAAACTGCCTGTAAGACAACAAACATGTACTATATAAACTCCAAAAGAATATCCCAAATATCAACTTCTTCAACCTTAACACCTTCAGTTTCATTTGTCTCGTAACACGCAATGCTAACCAATAGTAAAATCTCTCTATGGAAATTCACCTCCTCAAGCCATGGTGGTTGGTTGATCTGTCTCTGAGTCTATCTGAGTCAATTCACAACTTGACCTTTCCTTTCTGACTTTTTCTATGTGGCCAAATGGAAAGAATATTCATAGTCTCCACCTTACAAAAAAAGAACTCAGTAAGAACATCAGGTATCATTCTGCCTACTTCCTCCAAGTGGTGGAACTAAGTGAGAGTTGAAGGGACTGACCTTGAAGTGATGTTGAACCGTGAGGGGCTTGTTGAAGTTTAGGAACACTGAAAATCATTGACATAATTTTATCAGTTTAGTGAATATTTTAAAATATTTCCATCATTTTCAGGAAATTCTGGAAGTTACTCTGCTCTATGTAAAAATTGTTCAGCAATTCATGAATGCCACACAACTCTGGTTTTCTTAAGCAAGCATTACAAATTTTGTTTTGCCTGCTTTTCTGTAGGCATTCTTTCTGAGATCTGACAAGTGTTTAAATATAAGCTCTCACTGTGCTTTCAAAGACAAGTTAGTGTTAAATTATTAAATCATTGACTAGAAATTTGGAAATATTTTGCCCAGGGATTTAACAATTTTCTTAGGCAGTTTGGACGGTTACAATAAAGTATCAAAAATTTGCTGCCTTATAAACAAATTCGGGGTGCCAATACAGTTGGGTTCTGGTGAGAACACTCTTTTGGCTTGCAGATAATCATCTCATAGTCTCCTCACATGATGGTGAACAGAGCAGAAGAAGCAAGCTCCATCATGAATCTTATAAGGACAATAATCCCCTTCATGAGGGCTCTATCTTCATGACCTCATCTAATTCTAATTATCTCCTGAAGGCTGCATCCCCTAATACCATCACATGTGAGGGGGTGGAATTTCAGCACACAATTTTTTGGGGGGGCACACAAACATTAATTCCCTAACAATTACATGTTAAAATATGATCTGTTTGGAAAGATTGTGTATTAAGTTTTAAAATATGTAATTATTAATATTATTCTGAATGCAAACATGTGGTTTCTAAAACAAGGCAGATTTTTACTTACCTATAGCCAATAACCATGCTGGTTCTCTGAACCCCAATTTCCCCTTCCAGGAAAACATTATGAGAAAAAGAGACCACCCACATGTACTAGAGTCTGTTCTGTAGGTAAGAAACCTTGCAAATATGAAATTAGGGGATTATAAAGGTATAGTCAGCTATCCTTTCTTTTCTTCCAAAAGATGGACAGAAATCTTGTAAATAGTTCTCTTGGGAATTCAGAAGGGAAGGATCTGGGGCACATGGGTGTCTCAGTCAAATAAATATCCAACTCTTGATTTCAGCTCAGGTCATGATCTCAGGGTCCTGAGATTGAGCCCAGCTATGGGCTATGTGCTGGGCAGGGAGTCTGCTTGAGATTCTTTCCCTCTGCCCCTCCCCCACTTGCATGCTCTTGATCTCTCTCTAAATAAATAAATAAATCTTAAAAAAAAAAAAAAAAAAAGAAGGATGCTGTGTCCTTATCCTTCGGAATATAAATTTATATGTCTAGGGGAAAATTAAACTAATATCCATAAGCTTTAGAGTCCCTGGGATAACTCAGCAGTCTTTGTTTTTCCCCCTTGAACTGTAAACACATACATCTCTTGAAGTAAATACCTATCTAGAATTTTCTATCTAGTAAGTTATAATTTAATTTTGAAGGCTTGTCTGTTCGTCCACATCCAAATTTTCAGTCAAATTTTTACAGAAAGCCCTAATGTTGAAAAACAAAAAATACTTTCTCTACAATCCCATATATGTCTTTAGCTAATATAAATAACACAATAGTATTGAAGAAATAATCATGTTTTGTCATTTTGTTTACAAAAGTGTTAAAAATTTGATATAATATAATGGAAAACCCTTCATAAAATGAAAACATTAAATCATATCTTTAAATTATTTATAAAATCACTTTAAAACCCATTCAAGAAGGGACACATATAAAAGTGATGTGGTCATTTATTTTTGTTTCATTCATAGAATAGGGGACTCTTCTTCTAATAAAAAAACAATTGATAAGGGGAGTGTGGGTGGCTCAGTCGGTTGGGCACCCAACTCTTGATTTCTGCTCAGGTCATGAACTCAATGTCCTGAGACTGAGCCCCACATTGGGCTCCGCACTTACTGGGAAGTCTGCTTGAGATTTCTCTCCCTCTCCCTTTGCCCCTCCCCCTGCTCATACACTCTCTCTCTAAAATAAATAAATAAATCCTTTTAAAAATTTGACAAAATTATTTTCATAGTATTTTATTATTTGATGGGTAATCTTAAACAGAAATCCAGTGTCATAAAGTCAGGTTTACAGTTTTGTTTTAATATATTCATTAATGAATAAACTATCTTGTGGTTCAAAAAGAGAATATACCTCAGGAACAATAGAGGAAACAATAAAGTATTCAGGTATATCACTCTTAGGAGAGTCTTAAGTACATAAAATCACTCTATATATGAAGACCCCTGTGTTGCTGCATGGTGTCCAAATGAATACAATACTGGCATTCTTCACCAAAGAAAGAAAAAGTTTTTGGAAAATAAATTTTCAAAGGTTCAAAGAATATCTTTTGAAAAGCAAATTTCAAAAATTTAAAGAACATTGCTTGGCATCAGGGAAATCCAAATCAAAACCTTAATGAGATACCACTTCACACCAGTCAGAATGGCTAAAATTAACAAGTCAGGAAATGACAGATGTTGGCAGGGATGCTGAGAAAGGGGAACCCTCCTACACTGTTGGTGGGAATGCAAGCTGGTGCAGTCACTCTGGAAAACAGTATGGAGGTTCCTCAAAAAGTTGAAAATAGAGCTGGCCTACGATCCAGCAATTGCACTACTGGGTATTTACCCCAAAGATACAAATGTAGGGATTCGAAGGGGTACATGCACCCCAATGTTTATAGCAGCAATGTCCACAATAGCCAAACTGTGGAAAGAGCCAAGATGTCCATCAATAGATGAATGGATAAAGAAGATGTGGTATATATATATATATAATGGAATATTATGCAGCCATCAAAAAGAATGAAATCTTGCCATTTGCAACGATGTGGATGGAACTGGAGGGTGTTATGCTGAGCGAAATAAGTCAATCAGAGAAAGACATGTATCATATGACCTCACTGATATGAGGAATTCTTAATCTTAGGAAATAAACTGAGGGTTGCTAGAGTGGTGGGGGTTGGTAGGGATGGGGTGCCTGGGTGATGTACACTGGGGAGGGTATGTGCTATGGTGAGCGCTGTGAATTGTGTAAGACTGTTGAATCTCAGATCTATACCTCTGAAACAAATAATACATTATATGTTAAAAAAAAAAAGAAGAAGAAGATAGCAGGAGGGGAATAATGAAGGGGGGGAAATCAGAGGGGAAATGAACCATGAGAGACTATGGACTCTGAGAAACAAACTGAGGATTCTAGAGGGAAGGGGGCGTGGATGGATAGGTTAGCCTGGTGATGGGTATTAAAGAGGGCACATTCTGCATGGAGCACTGGCTGTTATACACAAACAATGAATCACAGAACACTACATCAAAAACTAATGATGTAATGTATGGCGATTAACATAACATAATAATAAAAAAAAAGAAATGTAGTAAAGCAGAGTAAAGCAGAAATTTAAAAAAATACTTGGTTTTTATAATATTAATATATTTTTTGTGTTTGAATCTGACATTATCCTAATAATTCAAATATATTTATTGTTCATCGGTACCTCATTAAGTGCTGTTTTAGTATAACATCTAACTTTCAACCCATGGAGCCATCACAATGGGATAAAAGAAAACAATGAATTGCATTTTTATTCTTTCAAGAAGAGTATTTGAATAAATTTTATAAGGAATGACAATTATTTTAAAGCCCTTTCTTCTGTAAGTCTATTAAAAAACTTGTGTGCAATGTACAAGACAGAAAAAGTGAATTTTATGCAGTATTACTTAAGATAAGTAACCAAACTTTAAATAGTATTATATAATTGCATTTATACTATAGGTGGTATTGATTGATAGTCTTATTTTGCTAAAAAAAAAAAAAGGAATTATACTAATGGAAACTGAAACAGATAACATAAGACACTGAATAATGCAGATAGAATACACTAGAAAGGGGGATACACATGGTTAAGTAGAAATAACTATCTTTCCTTTGACTACAGTTTCATCTTTGTTATTAATTCTAACTAAGTATGTGCTGTGAGGAAAACAATCTGTACACTTTGCTCTTGCTGAACTTATGAATTCAGTATTCATGTATTCCTTGTCAGAGGTGTGCATTAGCATATTGAGTCAGCTTCTCAATCTCTTGAATAGAATATTGCTGTAAATGTTAGTAAGCTAACTCAATTGCCTTTTTATGTTTTTAATAGGTTAGCTTGAATAGCTTCATAATGTCAATAGTCATTTAGAAAATGATGTTATTTGGAGAGAATGGTGATCTCCCTTTCCCTATTGGCATCTTCAGGCCAGATTTCCACAGCCAAAGTGATGAGGAGCTATGAGGCAATTAAACAATAAATGTGAAGTCAGCCTCCTCACTTTTACTCAGAATTGGACTAACTCCACCAAACGATTGGGCAAACACCCACTAAAGCCCAAACCAGAGGCAATGATTCCAAAAAAACAAAAAAGAGGGTGTTATAAAACTCTGTACATGTGCTTTAGGCCACAGGCCAAAAGGAGAATTTTCCAATGGTTTATGCGAAGGTATGGCCCTTTTTTATTCTTGAATATATAAGTGATTGCCTGTGTCATCTCCTTATTTCATCTGTTCTTGGAGAAAAATGGCATACGCTTTTCTACTTTTCTCATGTTGGTGATCCAAGTCCAAGTTAAGTGAAATATAATAAATCAGAACTATAAGGGTAGGAAAACACAATATCATCATTACAATTCCTAAACTTCCCTAAAGATCTATGCTTTTTCTAATCCTTATGAGTAAAAATACCACTATTTTGTGTTGTATAACCTCTGAGAAATCTGTTTTAGTCTCTCTTTAAATCTATCAGAGTTAACTGATACCTTTTATATTATGACTCTTAACATTTGTTGGAGAAAATTTGTGCTTTATTGTAAATCTATGCATGACCTATAGCACACTCTCCAGGTTACCTGAGTCTGACATGATGGGAACTATTTTACAATTTTTAAGATGTTAGATACCTGATAGCAATACAAAATAATTATTTTCTATAGATATACAGGTGATTTCTGTCTTGTGGAGAGACAACAGTGGCAGTGAGCAGGGGGAGGGCGGGGAGCTGGCCTCTAAAAGAAAAAATAAAGCGTGCTCTTCTTTACATTTGTATGAGAGTCATGATTTTATTCTTTAAACAAATCATCTTTTGGTTCATATTGGCTTCATCATGGCTGGATATCACTCATGCTGGATATCCTCTGCATAGTGTTCCCCATTTAATGCTGCTAAACTCAGCAGTACCGCCACAGGTAGAATGAAAGGATATTTAGTATCCAATCCAACATTTCATTACTTTATATGGTCTCCAACCCCTTTATGTAACACTAAACATTGTTTTAGTTTTATAAATCACATGTTACAGCCAGGTTATTAGTTAGTCAAGAAAAAAAAATGGCGGATACCCTTCAAATCTCAAGATAAAGGGAAGAATATGAACAAATTCAAGGAGGTCAGATTGCAGAGTAACAATAAGTATACCAGATTAACTGGAATTCTAAGTAACTAGGAGAACGAGGAAGGCAAACTGTGAAAAAAAAATCCAGGAATATGTTTTGTGCAGAAAATGTCATCATATTTTCTAGTTATACTCAATATTTTGTCTTAAAAATTGCCATTATATTTGTATTTGAATGATTCAAATGATGAGTAACTTCAACTTCTTTAATTACACTTTTATATGTAAAAATACTGAAATTAAGTTATTTAAGGAGCTGATATACTGTGTGTTTTTGGCTTCTCAGATTTTTTTATTGGCTATAGCACTATAACAAAATGTGTGTATATTGAGTTAATATATGAAATACATTATCCAATAATTCTGACAATGTTTGGTTAGGGGAATCATGTACAAATGGCTAATTATTTTGATATTCATTGAATAATATACATTTTCTACATTTTTTGTTATTAAATTTCTTGAGTAATAATTATTTTCTATGTTATTGTCCTTTAGTAGCATATATTTCTGAATTTTCCTAACCCTGTAATATCTGTAATGTATAGTGACTCTACAGTGTGGCACAAAGATGTTTGTGAAATGCTGCTCTTGGAAATGACAAGTAGAAATATATACTGACAAGAGTAGACTTCAGCGTACTATGGTTAGCTCTCTCTTTCTCTTTTTTCCTTTCTTTTTCTTTTTCTCTCATTATTTAATATACTCTGCCCCAGGGATACTGCTCAGAGAAAGAACAGCCAAAATTGCTTCTTCTTCTTTTGGCTCAAATGTCTTGGAAAAATTGAGACCCCCACAGAGCTCAAAGGAAGAGTACCCAGAGTGTTGTGCACTTTTCTCATTTTTAGTTTATTTTCCTTTGTTATGGACCTTTAAAGACTAAGATTTGTTGTAGACTTTAAGTTTAAGGAAAAAGGGTTTCAAAGAAAAGCAAAACATTTGTGAAATGATAAATGTTATGTTTATATCTTGTTAGTGAGCTTCTTGAAAGTGCTTATAGCTTTGAGGTAGAGTAAAGAATATTGGGTAAATAATATTCCCTGAGGAGTGAAAGTTGTGCATAGAGAGAAATCATGCAGAGAAACTTAGAAATCCTACATCACAAGAAATGCTTTTCAGCAGGGAAGTCTCCCTCTAAACTTATACATAGGTCAGAATGACATAAAATGCTTCTTTATTGATAATGACAGAAGTTTAAATAACTTTCAGATGATGTCTATACAAAAACTATAAATTGAATCATAATTCAAAGTTTCAATTTGATCCAGTAATCCTACTTCCAGAACAGAGAACACTCCTGATGTGATAAATCAAAATGGAATAAAGAGTTGACACTGTTTTCTGGTAAAATATTAGATTTTGCTCAGAGTACCACTGTTTACAAATAGGCAAAAAAAAAAAAAAAGTCAAACTGAATCTGACAAAACTATTTGTTCAACAAATGTGTATCACATACCTACTGTGTGTAGGCATGATTCTAGGTGGTGAAACTACAATAATAACAAATATAGTATCTGTTCTTCTGAAGTTACACACTACTGGAGAAGGCAGCTACAGATATGTGAACAGATATATACATAATACATTTTCATAGAGTAATAAGCATTTTGAAAAAAAAAAGGAGGTATGTTAGTTATAAGGAAGAAATGATTATTTCATTGAGGAGTGGGAGCTACTTTGGCTAGGATGTCCTGAACTTCATGAATATTGAGTTAAATACTGAGAAAGGGAGAAGTAGAAATGAGGGAAGAGGGGCGCCTGAGTGGCTCAGTCGGTTAAGCAACTGCCTTCGGCTCAGGTCATGATCCTGGAGTCCCTGGATCGAGTCCCGCATCGGGCTCCCTGCTCAGCAGGGAGTCTGCTTCTCCCTCTGACCCTCTCCCCTCTCATGTACTCCCTCTCTCTCATTCTCTCTCTCTCAAATAAAAATAAATAAAATCTTAAAAAAAAAAAAAGAAATGAGGGAAGAATTGGCTTTCTCAGGTAAATGCCTAAATTGCCAGGTATCCAAATAAAATTAAGGAAATAGGTCAGAAATATGGAATTTGGTTAAAAAAACAAAAAACCTCCCACCTCTTCCAAATATCATACCTAATCAAAATTACTTCTTCCATTTTTTTTGAGAAATGACCCAAATAAATAAAATCATGAATGAAAGAGATCACAACCAACACCAAAGAAATGCAAACAATTATAAGAACATATTATGAGCAACTATATGCTAGCAAATTAGATAATCTGGAAGAAATGGATGCATTCCTAGAGATGTATCAACTACCAAAACTGAACCAGGGAGAAAGCGAAAACCTGAACAGACCTATAACCACTAAGGATATTGAAGCAGTCATCAAAAAATCTCCCAACAAACAAGACCCCAGGGCCAAATGGCTTCCCAGGGGAATTCTAACAAACATTTCAAGAAGAATTAATACCTATTCTTCTGAAACTGTTCCAAAAAATAGAAATGGAAGGAAAACTTCCAAACTCATTTTATGAGGCCACCATTACCTTGATCCCTAAACCAGACAAAGACCCCATCAAAAAGAAGAATTACAGACCAAAATCCCTGATGAACATGGATGCAAAAATTCTCACCAAAATACTAGCCAATAGGATCCAACAGTACATTAAAAGGATTATTCACCACGACCAAGCGGGCTTCATTCCTGGGCTGCAAGGTTGGTTCAACATTCGCAAATCAATCAGTTTGATACAATACATAAATAAAAGAAAGAACAAGAACCATATGATCCTCTCAATCGATGCAGAAAAAGCATTTGACAAAGTACAGCATCCTTTCTTGATCAAAACTCTTCAGAGTATAGGGTACATACCTCAATATCATAAAAGCTGTCTATGAAAAACCCACAGTGAATATCATTCCCAATGGGTAAAAAACTGAGAACTTTCCCCCTAATGTCAGGAACATGGCAGGGATGTCCACTATCACCACTGCTATTCAACATAGTACTAGAAGTCCTAGTCACAGCAATAAGACAACAAAAAGAAATAAAAGGCATCCAAATTGGCAAAGAAGAAGTCAAACTTTCACTCTTTGCAGATGATATGATACTTTATGTGGAAAACCCAAAGACCCCACCCCAAAACTACTAGAACTCATACAGGAATTCAGTAAAGTGGCAGGATATAAAATCAATGCACAGAAGTCATTGGCATTCCTATACACCACCAACAAGACAGAAGAAAGAGAAATGAAGGAGTCGATCCCATTTACAATTGCACCCAAAACCATAAGATACCTAGGAATAAATCTAACCAAAGAGGCAAAGAATCTGTACTCAGAAAACTATAAAATACTCATGAGAGAAACTGAGAAAGACACAAAGAAATGGAAATATGTTCCATGCTCATGGACTGGACGAACAAATATTGTGAAGATGTCAATACTACCTAGACCAATCTACACATTCAATCCAATTTTTTACTTACCTATATGTGATGGTTCATTTTACATGTCAAAATTGAGCTAAGGGATGCTCAGAGAGCTTGTAAAATAATATATCTGTGAAGATGTTTCCAGAAAAGGTTAACATTTGAATCAATATGCCGAGAAAAGAAGATCTTCCCTCACCAAAGTGAGATGAGGATCATCCAGTTTGTGAGGGTCTGAATAGATAAAAAAAGACAGAGGAAAAGTGAATTTTCTCTCTCTCTCTCTCTCTCTCTCTCTCTCTCTCTCTCTCCTTGATCTAGGATATCCTTCTTCTCCTGCCCTCTGACATTGGAGTTCCTGGTTTTCAGGCCTTTTGATTCTAGGGCTTATACCAGCAGCTCCCCTGGTTCTCAGTTCTTCATATATAATATATATATATATATTTCCTGATATATGGTTATATATATATTTCCTGATATATATATTTATGATATATATATCATATATATATATATCCTATTGGCTCTGTTTCTCTGGGGAACCCTATTACAATATATGTAATTTTTTAAAAATTTAATTTAATTTTATTATGTTAGTCACCATACAATCTATGATTAGTTTTTGATGTAGTGATCCATAATTCATTGTTTTCATATAACACCCAGTGTTCCATGCAGTATGTGCCCTCCTTAATACCCATCACTGGGTAACTCATCCCCCCAAGCCCCTTCCCTCTAAAACCCTCAGTTTGTTTCTCAGAGTCCATAGTCTCTCATGGTTCATCTCCCCATCTGATTTCCCCCCTTTCATTTTTCCTTTCCTTCTCCGAATGTCCTCCATGCTATTCCTTATGTTCTACAAGTAAGTGAAACCATATGATAATTGACTTTCTCTGCTTGACTTATTTCACTTAGCATAATCTCCTCCAGTCCCATCCATGTTGATGTAAAAGATGGGTATTCATCCTTTCTGATGGCTGAGTAATATTCCATTGCATATATGGACATCTTCTTTATCCATTCATCTGTTGAAGGGCATCTTGGCTCTTTCCAGAGTTTGGCTATTGCAGACATTGCTGCTATGAACATTGGGGTGCATATGGCCCTTCTTTTCACTACATCTGTGTCTTTGGCATAAATACCCAGTAGTGCAATTGCTGGGTCATAAGGTAGCTCTATGTTTAATTTTTTGAGGAACCTCCACACTGTTTTCCAAAGTGGCTGTACCAACTTGCATTCCCATCAACAGTATAATGTGCATTCTCCACAACCTCTCCAACATTTGTTGCTTCTTGCCTTGTCAATTTTTGACATTCTAACTGTAAGGTGGTATGTCTAAGTGGTTTTGATTTGAATTTCCCTGATGGCTAATCATGTTGAACATTTTTTCATGTCTCTGTTAGCCATTTGTATGTCTTCTTTTGAGAAGTGTCTGTTCATGTCTTCTGCCCATTTTTTGACTTGATTATTTGTTTTTTGGGTGTTGAGTTTGAGAAGTTCTTTATAGATCTTGGAAATCAGACTTTTGTCTGTGTTGTCATTTACAAATATCTTCTCCCATTATGTGGTTCGCCTCTTTGTTCTGTTGACTGTTTCCTTTGCTGTGCAGAAGCTTTTTATCTTGATGAAGTCCCAAAAGTTCATTTTTGCTTTTGTTTCACTGGTCTTTGGAGATGCGTCTTGAAAGACGTTGCCATGGCAGATGTCGAAGAGGTTTCTACCTATGTTCTCCTCTAGGATTTTGATGGATTCCTGTCTCACATTGAGATTTTTCATCCATTTTGAGTTTATCTTTGTGTATGGTGTTAGAGAATGGTTGAGTTTCATTCTTCTGTATATAGCTGTCCAATTTTCCCAGCACCATTTATTGAAGAGACTGTCTTTTTTCCATTGTATATTTTTTCCTGCTTTGTTGAAAATTATTTGACCATAGAGTTGAGGGTCCATATCTGGGCTCCTCTTCTGTTCCATTGGTCTATATGTCTGTTTTTGTGCCAATACCATGCTGTCTTGGTGATCACTGCTTTGTAATATAGCTTGAAATCAGGCAATGTGATGCCCACAGCTTTGTTTTTCTTTTTCAACATTTCCTTGGCACTTCGGGGTCTTTTCTGGTTCCATACAAATTTTAGGATTGTTTGTTCCAGCACTTAGAAAAATGTCATTAGAACTTTGATCGGGATGACACTGAAGGTATGGATTGCTCTGGGCAGCATAGACATTTTAACAATGTTTATTCTTCCCATCCATGAGCATGGAATGTTTTTCCATCTTTTTATGTCTTCTTCAATTTCTTTCATGAGTGTTCTGTAGTTCCTAGAGTATAGATCCTTTACCTCTTTAGTTAGGTTCATTCCGAGGTATCTTATGGTTTTTGGTGCTATTGTAAATGGAATCATTTCTCTAATTTGTCTTTCTACAGTTGCATTTTTAGTGTATAGGAAAACAATTGATTTCTGTGCATTGATTTTGTATCCTGCCACATTACTGAATTGCTGTATGAGTTCTAGTAATTTGCGGGTGGAGTCTTTTGGATTTTCCACATAAAGTATCATGTCATCTGTGAAGAGAGTTTGACTTCTTCTTTGCTGATTCGGATGCCTTTTATTTCTTTTTATTGTCTGATTGCTGTTGCCAGAACTTGTAGTACTATGTAGAACAATAGTGGCAAGAGTGGGCATTCTTGACATGTTCCTGATTTTAAGGGAAAGGCTCTCATCTTTTCCCCATGGAGGATGATATTTGCTGTGGGTTTTTCATAGATGGATTTTATGAACTTGAGGAATGTTTCCTCTATCCCTATACTCTGAAGAGTTTTAATCAGGAAAGGATGATGCATTTTGTCAAATGCTTTTTCTGCATCAATTGAGAGGACCATATTGTTCTTCTCCCTCCTCTTATTAATGTGTTCTGTCACATTAATTGATTTGCGAATGTTGAACCACCCTTGCATCCCCGGGATAAATCCCACTTGGTCGTGGTGGATGATCCTTTTAATGTATTGTTGGATCCTGTTAGCTAGGATCTTGCTGAGGATTTTGGAATCCATATTCATCAAGGATATCAGCCTGAACTTCTCCTTTTCGATGGGGTCTTTGCCTGGTTTGGGGATGAAGGTAATGCTGGCCTCATAGAATGAGTCTGGAAGCTTTCCTTCTGTTTCTATTTTTTGAAACAGCTTCAGTAGAATAGGTATTATTTTTTCTTTGTTTGGTAGAATTCCCCAGAGAATCCATCAGGCCCTGGACTCTTTTTCTGGGGGAGGTTTTTGATCACTGCTTCAATCTCGTTACTGGCTATTGGCCTATTCAGGTTGTCAATTTCTTCCTGTTTCAGCCTTGGCAGTTTATAGGTTTCCAGGAAGGCATCCATTTCTTTCACGTTGCTTAATTTATTGGCATATAGTTGTTGATAATAATTTCTAAAAATTGTTTCTATTTCCTTGGTGTTAGTCATGATCTCTCCCCTTTCACTCATGATTTTATTAAGTTGGGTCCTTTCTCTTTTCTTTTGGATAAGTCTGGCCAGTGGTTTATCAATCTTATTAATTTTTTCAAAGAACCAGCTTCTGGTTTCATTGATCTGATCTACTGTGTTTCTGGTTTCTAATTCATTGATCTTTGCTCTAATCTTAATTATTTCTCTTCTAATGCATGGCTTAGGCATCGTTCTTGCTTTTTCTCTAGTTCTTTAAGGTGTAAAGTTAGTTGGTTAATTCATGATTTTTCTAATTTTTTGAGTGAAGCTTGGATGGCTATGTATCTCCCTCTTAGGACCACCTTTGCAGTATCCCATTGGTTTTGGACTGGTGTGTTTTCATTCTCATTGGTTTCCATGAATTGTTTAAGTTCTTCTTTGATTTCTTGGTTGACCCAAACATTCTTGAGCCAAGTGGTCTTTAGCTTCCAAGTGTTTGAATTTCTTCCAAATTTTTTCTTGTGATTGAGTTCCAGTTTTAAAGCATTATGGTCTGAGAATATGCAAGGAATAATCTCAGTCTTTTGGTATTGGTTGAGACCTGATTTGTGACCCAGTATGTGGTCTATTCTGAAGAACGTTCCATGTGTGCTCGAGAAGAATGAGTATTCTGTTGTTTTAGGGTGGAATGTTCTGTATATATCTATGAGGTCCATCTGGTCCAGTGTGTCATTCATAGCTCTTGTTTATTTGTTGATTTTCTGCTTAGATGAGCTGTCTATTGCTGAGAGTGGAGTATTGAGGTCTCCTACAATTAACGTACTGTTAACAATATGCCTTTTTATTTTGGTTAACAGTTGGCTTATGTAGATCGCTGCTCCCATGTTGGGGGCATAGATATTTACAACTGTTAGATCTTCTTGTTGGATAGACCCTTTAAGAATGATATAGTGTCCTTCTGTGTCTCTAACTACAGTCTTTAGCTTAAAATCTAGTTTGTCTGATATAAGAATTGTTACCCCAACTTTCTTTTGAAGTCTGTTGGCACAGAAGATGGATCTCCATCCCTTCACTTTCAGTCTGGATGTATCTTTTTTTTTTTTTTTTTTTTAATTTTATTCTTATGTTAATCCCCATACATTACATCATTGGTTTTAGATGAAGTGTTCCATGATTCATTGTTTGTGCACAACACCCAGTGCTCCATGCAGAATGTGCCCTCCTCAATACCCACCACCAGGCTAACCCATCCTCCCACCCCCCTCCCCTCTAGAACCCTCAGTTTGTTTTTCAGAGTCTATCGTCTCTCAGTCTGGATGTATCTTTAGGTTCAAAATGAGTCTCTTGTAGACAGCATATGGATGGGTCCTGTCTTTTTATCCAATTTGCAACCTCTGCCATTTTATGGGAGCATTTAGGCCATTGAGAGTGATTATTGAAAGAAATGAATTAATTGTCATCATGTTGCCTGTGAAGACGTTGTTTTATAGATTGTCCCTGTAAATTTCTGTTGTAGATCACTCTTGGGGTCTTTCTCCTTTTATAGAACCCCCCTTAATATTTCTTGCAGGGCCAGCTTAGTGGTCACATATTCTTTCAGTTTCTGCTGGTCTTGGAAGCTCTGCATCTCTCCATCCATTCTAAATGACGGCCTTGCTGGATAAAGTATTCTTGGCTGCATGTTCTTCTCATTAATACACTGAATATGTCTTGCCAGGCCTTTCTGGCTTGCCAGGTCTCTGGATAGGTCTGATGTTATTCTCATGTTCCTCCCTCTGTACGTAAGGAATCTCTTCCCCCTAAATGCCCTTAAGATGGTTTTCTTGGTTCTAAGGTTTGCAAGTTTTACTATTACATGCCAGAGCATTGGCCTGTTTTCCTTGATCTTGGGATCTCTCCGCCTCTAGACAAAAATGTTTGTTTCATTCCCCAGATTAGGGAAGTTCTCAGCTATGATTTGCTCAAATATATCTTCTAGTCCCCTCTCTCTCTCCAACCCCTCAGGGATTCCAATAATTCTATCATTGGAATGTTTCATGGTGTCACTTATTTCTCTGATTCTATTTTCATGGATTCTGAGTTGTTTTCCCCTTTTCGTCTATTAATTGGTCTTCTAAGTCACTAATTCGTTCTTCTGCCTTACTTACCCTAGCTTTTAGATTATCTAGATTAGATCGGATCTCATTGATAGCATTTTTAAGTTCTGCCAGTTCAGCTTTCATTTCTGCCCTTAGAGACTCTATGTTGCTATTAATCGATTTCTCCATTCTAGCTATTGTTTTCATAATTTCTACCCTGAATTCCATTTCCGACATCTTGGTTATATCTGTAACCATTTGTAAATCTGTGGCAGAAGTCACCGTCTCTGAGTCTTTCCTACTTTGGGGATTCCTCCTCCTAGTCATTCTGTTGAGGGGTGGTTGAGGGAATGTACAGAGTCCAAATTATTGACCATAACCCAAGCAAGATGCACCTGTTTTGTATGGACCTTAGGGTTGCTGGCTTCTTTTTTCCCAGCCTGTCTTCTGGGGGAGGGTTCTGCCATGCTGTTACTCAGGCAACCCTGTTTGGACAGAGTTGCCTTGCCCCCTGTTGGGGGGGGTGGAGTTTAGACTCAGTGAAAACTGGGTTTTGGGGCTCTTGCTCACTGGTGGCTTTCCACATCTCTTCTGTGAGTCAGAAGAGATTGTTTCCAAGAGAATGCAGGCTGTTCTTCATTGAGCTCTCCAGACCAGAGTATCTCTGTTTCTATCTGTGCTGCTATAAACTGCAACATCCTGGGTTATGTGCCCCTCAGCAGCACTCCGAGTCCTCACCTCCAGGTCAGGACACGTCTCTGCCCTTCATGCTTCTAAAACTGCCAGCCACCTCCAGTTCACATGCATGGCCCTGCCACTCCGGGTTTCCACCCGGGGGCTGCCCTAAAATCCTTCCCCCATCGCTACCAGTCTGTGAGTCTCTGTCCCGTCCCCAGCGTGGGATGCTTTCACGCTCCTGTGTTATTTCACCTTCCCAGCACCAGCACTTATGGCAGCTCTCACCCCCTTCCATTCTTCTTTGGATATGTGCCTGCAAAATTACAGCTCCCTGCTTCATACCTTGAAACCAAATGTCTGCGATATTCTGTTTGAGGAGATCCAGATCTATCTTCTTATATCTCAGGCTGATTTTGTGGGTGTTCAGAGTGGTCTGGTAGATATCCAGCTCAATTCCAGGGACCAGTTGGAATAGGGTCCCTACTCCTCCATCATCTTTTCCTCCCACACCAAATATATGTAAATATTTGAAAACAACAGTGTCTACTCCTAATTCCAAATCACTACATAGAGACAGGTAAAAATTAAGTGAAAATAAGGAAAATATAGCAGTCCTAATAGTGAATAAATGAATAATATCATCTGCAGAGGCAAAAGTTTTGATGCTTAGAGAGGGAATATTGAGAAATGGTATAAGAAGCAGCAGATCCAGAGCACTGACTACTAGGGAATCTAAAGGTATAGTCTGGTGTGTTCACAATCAGAATAGTGTTTAGAAGACACTACTTTTAAGAGAGAGGAAATATACTCAGAAGTGGAAGACAGCACTTAGAGGCCTGATGATGATATAAAAAACAGATCAGAGGGTAAAAAGTAAAGGTCTCATTACAAAATCACATTTACCAAAAGTTTTCTATCAAAAAAGGTGCCATGTATTTAAGAAACTCTATTTGACTACCAACAGGAAAGAGTACCTAGAAGGTTGACCTCTCTTCAGAAATATTTGCAATTGTCTGTCCAGAAAAATAATCAGCACAAATTAAAATGAATGGGAAAAGGCAGGCATCATTCATAAAAAGAAATAACAAGAGTAAAACAGGAGATAATCAATATTAATTAGCTAGTAAAAACACTTCCCAAAAATCCAACCACAAAAGGGAGAACATTTATAACACAATATTTCAAAACTAAGTAATTATAACTAAATAAGCAATGAAAGCTATAACAGGATACTGCAAGTCAGAAATTCAAAAACTGAGAATAGAAATATATATATAAAAAAAACAAGAGTTGTGAAATAAGAGTTGACGGTGCTCAGGAAAGAAATTAGAGAAGAAAACAAAATTATTTCTAAGAGAAAAACTAAATCAACACATACCTAGAGGATCATCTTCACTGATGTATAGGGAAATATGTTAGGGTGATAGAAATCTCAACTGCTTTTGGTCATCACAGGATCATATATAATTGTCAGAACTTTTCAAAGTATATATCTAGATTGAGTGAATTTTATTACATGAAAAGATATCTCAGTAAAGAAAAGTAAAAACTTGCACTTTCAGGTGGGTTGTGGTAGATTGTTAAGATTTCCATACCCCACAAAAATTAATAAGGAAAATCAGATAAATTACAAAAAATTATATGTTTCACTATGCATCAAATCTGTGGAGAAGAGTCCTTCCCAGGTGGCCTGTTTCTCCCCTAGGAAGTATTTGATTTTGAGCATAAGCTGAGATTCCAATTTGCCCCCAGCTACGGGATCAACACTATGGGGAGAGACACCAGCAATGCTTCCCAGATGCACAGGACTGCTGTATGGGACAGAAGACTGAAGGACCCTCGAAGGCAACTGTGACTTTTCTCATATTCTGGGCTGATTTCTGGGGCAGACTGGTCTGGTAAATCAGCATGAAATCTCTTTTAGTCTTACAGTGCTTGGGAGACAAATGTCCTCAAAGGAGGTGGCTGCCTCAGACACGTGACCAAGCAGTCCCTCAAGACATCTGCCAAAATTTTTAAGCTGCAAGAATAAAGGGTGGGGCTCCTGGGTGGCTCAGTCAGTTAAGCAACTGCCTTCGGCTCAGTTCATGATCCTGGAGTCCTGGGATCGAGTCCCGCATCGGGCTCCCTGCTCAGCGGGGAGTCTGCTTCTCCCTCTGACCCTCCTCCCTCTCGTGCTCTCTGTCTCTCATTCTCTCTCTCGCAAATAAATAAATAAAATCTTAAAAAAAAAAAAGAATAAAGGGTGAAAAATTAATTTAGAGATTGCTCAAGGGCAAAACTGCCCTTCTCAGCCTTTCAGAGCTTTGGAGATAGAGATCCATCTTGCTCTCAGGCAAAAACCCAAGAGAGTCACACTCAAAGAAAGGAAACAAATCAAACATGGAGTAAGTCTTAACCAAAATTGAAGCCCAGCCCTGCTGAGGCTCCATTTCTGACAGACTGAGGCAAACAGTCATTGCCCAGTGGGGGAAAAGGGATCATCTGAGGAAGTCTCTATGATGCTATGATGCAAATGTCAAGCAAATATTAAAAAAAAAAATCGTTAGGCATAAAAAAGGCAGGAAAACATGGCCAATATCAAGATAAAAAATAAATAATAGAAGCAGGTCCATAGATAATTCAGATTTTTAAGTTAGCAAAGACTTAAAATACCAGTAAATGATGTAATTTTTCTAAATAGATAGAAAATTGGTAACAAATGATGGAACTAGAAAAAGACACCCTTTCTCAGCTGTCTTTCAGTGTCCTTCCCATGCCCCCTACTGGCGAAGTTGAACACTGTGCCAGCTTACAAAAGAAACCGTTACAGGGTCTATCTACTTCAGTCACTGCAAAGCAGGGCAAAACAGGGTAAATTTGGGCCAGGAGGCAGTAAAGAGATAACTGGCAATAAAGGGATAAATGATGCTGAACATTACATGCATTATTGACAATTCTTATTATAAGAAGAACAATGAATCTAGGTGCATAGATTTAGGGTTAAAGTTTATTTTAATAATTGTGACCAAATTGATAATTTTCTAAAAAAGGCACAAATGTTTCCAATGTACTATCTTTAAACAACAGAAGCCACAATTTATATCAGCTTAAGAAAAATGAGATAATAAATACATAAAAATATACATACATACATATTTTATGAAGTTACATAACTAAGTTTTGGGAAGAACAAGGGTGGAATTTGTCAAAGATACGATCATAGAAATCTATATCTCTCACATATTAATCTCTTTTATTTATATGTTTTATTTCTTTTTCTCAGATAGACTCTCACGTCAGGTCTCACGTGTGAGACCCAGATTCTGGTAGTAAAAGACATGTTTACATCCTTAGATCCACTTCTTTCAGAGATGCAATTAAAAATATTCTAAAGATTTTGATTTGCCATATGTCAAATTACCCAGTAGGATTTAAGGCTGCAGTCAAAGGAATCAAACATCATAATTCTCTCAGCTTAGGTGCATGAATACCCCCAGACTCATGGCCACAGGAGAGGGTGGACATGGTCCTTGAAGAATAATTATAAGCCAGTTAGCCACATACATTCGGTGCCTGTTACAAACATCATAAAAAATAACTACATCAAATTTTAATTGAAGATAACCACACTTACTATAGCAATAAAATTATAAAGCCTTTAAAAATAAGGACTTGGGGGCGCCTAGGTGGCTCAGTTGGTTAAGCGACTGCCTTCCGCTCAGGTCATGATCCTGGAGTCCCTGGATCAAGTCCCGCATTGGGCTCCCTGCTTGGCAGGGAGCCTGCTTCTCCCTCTGACCCTGCCCCTGCCCCCTCTCATGTGCTCTCTCTCTCTCTCTCTCATTCTCTCTGTCTCAAATAAATAAATAAAATATTTAAAAAAAATAAAGACTTGGGAAGAAATGTGCAGGATAGATATGAAGAAAATTTTAGGGATGCCTGGGTGGCTCAGTTGTTAAGCATCTGCCTTTGGCTCAGGTCATGGTCCCAGAGTCCTGGGATTGAGCCCCGCATCTGGCTCTTTGCTCAGCGGGGAGCCTGCTTCTTCCTCTGCCTGCTGCTCCCCCTGCTTGTGTGCTCTCTCTCTGACAAATAAATAAATAAAATCTTAAAAAAAAAAAACTCATGAAGAAAATTTAATCTTTACTAAAAAATAGAGTAATAAAATGAGTATAAATATAAAATAAGTGTAGATTTCTCTTTTGTAGTAGACACAATCTATAAATGTTTTGGAATGGCAAACACATACACAGTATATATCCAAAACAAGGCATTGTATTTTAGAGCTTGACCAAATGATATTAAGATATTAAAGTTCATTCAAATAAATGAAGTGTTCTGTTTCTATGATAGAGAATACTACTTGGGAAGAAAAACTGTGAGTATTAGATAATTCTAATGCTAAAGCAATAATTACAAAATTATTTCTGAGAACCTGTGGAGAGAAAATTTAGAGGCCAGCAATGATGTGAAGTATCTGTGAAGTATGTGAAAATGCAATTAATGAAGTCCGTCTTTACTTCTAGGGAATTTTTCAGACCATACTGATATGTAACACAAATTTAAATATACTGTAAGGGGCATAAAAGGGACAGAGACTGGGAACTAGTTATGAAAGGAAGTTAGAAAAGAGATGCCTGGGGGCGCCTGGGTGGCTCAGTCATTAAGCGTCTGCCTTCAGCTCAGGTCATGATCCCCAGGTCTTGATCCCAGGAATCAAGCCCCGCATGGGGCTCCCTGCTCAGCAGGAAGCCTGCTTCTCTCTCTCTCACTCCCCCTGCTTGTGTTCCCTCTCTGGCTGTCTCTCTCTCTCTCTCTGTCAAATAAATAAATAAAATCTAAAAAGAAAAGAAAAGAGATGCCTGGGTGGCTCAGTTAAGAGTCTTTTTTTAGCTCAGATCATGATCCCAGGGTCTTGGGATAGAGCCCCACATAGGGTTCCCTGCTCAGGGGGAGTCTGCTTCACCCTCTCCCTCTGCCCTCCCCCCTGCTCATGCTCTCTCTCTCTCAAGTAAATAAAATCTTGAAAAAAAAAAGAGATCCCATATAAATCTGGAACTATTAAAAGTGATTTCATCAGCATGCAAATTGGGGGAAAAAACCTACCTCTGATGTTTTTATTTATTTTGTATTTAGATTAAATGGAAACAAATGAGAGAGAGAGAGAGAGAGAGAGAGAAGGAAATGACCACAATAATTTCTTTCTTTCTTTTTTTTTTTTTTTAAGATTTTATTTATTTGACAGAGAGAGAGCACAAGTAGGCAGAGCAGCAGGTAGAAGGAGAGGGAGAAAGAGGATCTCCGCTGAGCAGGGAGCCCGATGCGGGACTCGATTCTAAGACCCTGGGATCATGACCTGAGCCGAAGGCAGACGCTTAACCAACTGAGCCACCCAGGTGTCCCAGACCACAATAATTTCTAACCACAGTCTTGAATGAGTATGGATTTGGATTAATAATTCCTAATACTAGTTTATAATAACAACACTTAAAAAAAAAAAAAAGCATCATGTGCTTGCTTCAGCAGCACATATATTAACACTGGAATGATACAAAGAAGGTTAGTTTGTGAAGTGTCCAATATTTAAATAAACAAAAAAAACAAACAAAAAAACAGGTCATATTAATTTAATGTAATGGAGATTCTGGTCTGGAGAAGAAAAAAAAAAAAAAAAAAAACAGGAAATCTGAGCCACAAAGAATTCTTATGTATCCTTTCAAGGATCATGAAATTTCACATAAAATAAAATAAAATAGTAATGTAAAATAAAATATAAAATAAAATCTAAGGAGAAAAGAACCACTGAAGAGCCATTAGGAGGAAAACAAAACAAAACAGAACTGTGCACTTATACCTGCTAGGGTGGGAGGTTTGGAATTATAGATGACAGAAAGCAAAATATGTAAGTTAAACTTTTATAAGAAAAAAAAACAACACTGTATTTAAAGTATGAGAAAAGCATTAGAAACTATTAAAAATTGACTAGGAAGATTTTTAAATAGAACCCAATAAAGATTTGGTTTAATTTAGAAATTAAAAATATAATAATGATAATAGAAATGTAGGAAGGGCAGATTTAAAGAGAAAAATGGAAGATAAAGGAATTGGAAGAGGAGAGCCTGGGTGGCTCAGTTGTTACATGTCTGCCTTCAGCTCAGGTCATCATCCCAAGGTCCTCGGACCAAGCCCCGCATCTGGCTTCTTGCTTAGCGGGGAGCCTGCTTCTCCCTCTCCCACTCCCCCTGCTTGTGTTCCCTCTCTCGGTGTCTCTCTCTGTCAAATAAATAAATAAAATCTTAAAAAAAAAAAAAGGAATTGGAAGATAAAGTTGACAAGATTATCTATGTAGCAGCATAGAAAAATGAGTTGGAGAATATTTTAACAAGGGAATTGTAAGAGTCACAAAATGTACAGGAGACTATCATATATACCCAAAATTTTAGAAGGAAAGTAAATAGAATGGTATATATAGAATTATATACCTTTGGTACATAATTGGTATATAACCAATGGTCTATAGAATTATAATGAGTGTAAAATTTCCAAAATGGAAGAAAGATTTAGAATGTTGAATCAATTCCAAGCACCATACTTTTAAACAAACAAAAACAAAAACAAGAAATCTATACTTTTATCATGAATACTATAGAACAGCAAACATAATGAAACATTATTTGAACAGCCAAAGAGAAAAGACTAATTACGTACCATGGAAAAAAGATGCTTTAGCTAGTACAGAATTCTGAGTTGGCAGTTATTTTCTCTCAAAATACTTATTATTTGCTCATGCTCACTTCTATCCCTGCTATTGAGATATCCCCACCAGCCTGTTGGTACTTTTCTACTCTTTTTAGTGACTATTGTAGGATTCCCTTTATTGCTTTTAATATGTTATAACTTCTCCATAGAAACTACATATAACTAGGTGGGAGGCTTTATTCTATTTTTCTTGTTTGGTATTTGTTGAATTCTTTAAATTTGTGAATTGATATCTTTTACCAGTTTTGGAAAATTTCAGCTTTTATTTTTTTCACATATTTTCTCTTCTATGTTCTGTATCTTCTTTCCTTGGACTAAAGGTATGTTAGATCTTTTCTGCATCTTCTAAGTTTATTAAATTCTCTTTTATATTTGTAATTTTTTTGTCTCCAGTGTTTCATTCTGGATATTTTCTTCTAAACTATTTCCCAATATGATAATTCTTCATTAAGTTATAGCCAAGCTCCTGTTAAACCACTGAATTCTAATTTTGCTCATTGCAATACTGAGATTAGAAATTTTATTAGGGATTTTTTTAAAAAAAATTACTACCACTTTCTATAGTTTCTAGGTCCTTAGTGAAGTTTTAAGGTTTAGGTTTTTAACTCTCTGATCACATCAACCATGCTTGCCTTATAATCTTTGTATAATAATCTACTACAACATTTCTTGGCTGAGTGTTACTCATCCTGTCTTTTATTCTAGTGTGCCTGAATATCTTTGATTGCATGATAGACATTAAGTCTGAAAATAAAATACAGAATTATTTAGAGGGTAAAAGTTATGTAATTTTTTCCATTGAGTGCTTGAATTTATTTTTGAATTGCCCTTAGCAACACACCATTGCCTCAATCCAATTTTGAATCTTGCCATTTTAAGGTCCTTTGCATTCATTTCTTCAGTCCTGTAACACTGCCGAGATCCCTCCTCTATCTCAGCCATGTCTAGGATTCCAGGATCCCACTCCTCTAGTTAAAAGGTGGTCCCATTACTGGGTTTACATCTTGAAAGTTCTTTTTTTTTCATATTGTGGCCAATAATTTTCAAGTATTTGTTAGTTAGTTGATACTTAAGATATTTAAAAAATATTTTCATCTAGCTATTTTTTCAGTTGTTTTTAGTAGAGTATTTTTCTAATATTGCTAGATTCACCCTTACTAGAAGTCATAGATCTCTCCTGGTACCCCTCCAGTATTTTTTTAAAAGCATCTGATTATTTGAAGCTCAGTGTTCACTTTTTAGCATGAACTTATTCTTTTCATAAGCAAAGAGGTTGACTTTATCCTAAAAAATCTGGCAAGGGATGCATGAGTCTTTATTAAACATAGAGTTTAAGATATAATTAAAGAAGACTGCAGCAATAAAAACTGATCAATCCAAAAGAAGCCAAAACATCATTTACAGGCATGTAAAACAAAAGCAATGCAAATAATTTTTATAAAGTAATAGTGTATTATTATACTTAACGTTTAAGTCAAGCAATATACAAACATAGCCTTCATAGGACAATGCAAGTTTAGTTATTATCTTTGAAAAGCACTTGAAATATTATCACATTCAGGATTTTGTTCAGTGGTTTTTTGGTTGGTTTAACTCTGCTCTGTTATAAATGAACTCAATTAAAGAAGACTATTAATTGCTGCATTTGTGTCATTTCATTTACAAGGAATTACCAAAGCCAGTACAACATTGAAGAGAATTTTTTTTTTTTTTTCTCAAAGCAGCTGGTCATAGAGAAGGATTGTTCCCTCAAGAACCATAAAATTCTTCCACTTGACAGCCAAGCAGAAGAGGTGAGAACAAAATAAACAGCAGTGCTAACAGGATCTGTCACCATGATGAATGCTGATGAGCAGTAATTAATGTGGATTCTTTTAAACAAAGCCCAGAGGTCTAAGCTTATGCCCACTCACTTAGAGATGGGGAGGCAGGAAAAAGAACCAAAGAGTGAACAAACCAGAGGAAGTACTGTTTTTCTTTTTTTTTAATGGGAAGGGAGGCTATTAGAGCTGTGTAATGTCTGACCTTCTTGCATTTTTTGAGCTCTTGAATATTATTCAGATCTAGAACCAGTGTTTAACAGATATTAACTATATTGTGTATGATTTCGCTGCCTATATTTATTAACTTGTTCACTATTTGACCATAAGGTGATATACCATTTTAAAAAATATATATATTCTTTTTTTTATATTATATAAGCTTTTCTATCATGGGAAAGTGTTTTTTTTCCCCACACTTACATTAAATTATTTCAATAATATTCTTAAGAAAAAAGTGTTACATTGAAAATAATGGTTAATATTGCTATGTTAGCATGTTATTATAAATATTTCATAAATGTTTTTATAATCATATCATCCAATGCCAGAGCATAGACATAAACTTCTAGCATGATTCTTGGGACATTATCAAGGCATTTAATTTTTTCATCAGATCATTCCTTGGTAAAGAAACAACTTCTATAAATTATCCAACCCCAGGCTTAGATTTAGGTCTTGGATTACCGCATATTCTCTATTAATCATTACTGTACAGATATGTGTGATACATTTACCACATCAGGGCCCACACACAAAGCAGGATAGCATTTTCCAATATGACTGTTCCAGCCATGTTTTGTCAGCTCAAGAACCTCAATCTGTGTACCTTTATTGTAATCTATGAGATACCTGGGGGGAATTCTCAGCAATCATCTTTTTTATGGGCTGGAAATTTTATGTCAGAAAAATAGCATTTATTATGAAGCGTTCTTTTCAGCATTCGGATAACCTCCAGACACCATCTTCAGGCAATTTTTTTCTGGAAACATATGTCACAATTTTCCAAGTTCTGTTTTTCACCAGTGGAATTCATATACCTTATCATTTCAGGCTTTTTTTTTTTTTTTCCCCCTTTAGATTAAGTCTTCTCTAAAGACAGACTGTGGTGATTTTAGAAGAACCATTTGATTCTTAGTTTCTCATTTGTAAGTTAGTTACTCTTTATTTTTCTTTGGTAAGACATTCATTTCCAAAATGGAAGGAAAAGAAGAGTATCTCTGCAGGTAAGAGAAAGCAAAAAGGGATGAGACATCTGAGTTAGCAGTTACAAAGATGCCCATGTCACATGTCAACTCATAGCCTCTTCCGGGAATGGTCTTTGAGCACTCTCCTGATACCATAAATTCTCTTCCACTGATCTAGCCTTAGCAGAATCCCTTTTGGGTCACTGCAGGTCTGAAAAAGAAACCTGAACCATAAAACCTTTAAAATAATTGCCTTATCTTCTCCGAGAGCCATTTTCCCAGATATCTTTTATGTGCAGGAACACACATCTGTGTGTGTATATGTGTGTGCACTTGCACAAAATTATGCACATATTTTTATATGTGTATTTGCTGTTTTTAATCTTTTTTTCCCATAAATTACCTGTTAATATCATTTGATTAGTTTTTTTCTTCTGTTGATACTGGCATTTTTCCTTAATGTTATTCGTTAATCAAATATTGTTGAGGACCAAGTAATGTACAAAGAAATATTTTAGGAAAAAAAGAAATTTTCTAATCTTGTGGTATTTATATTTTTTTAGGAATGCTACCATTAGGAGTGCCTGGGTGGCTCAGTCCATTAAGCATCTGCCTTTGGCTCAGGTCATGATTCCAGGGTCCTGGGATCAAGTCCCATAGGGCTCCCTGTTCAGCAAGGAGTCTGTCTCTTCCTCTCCCTCTACCCCTCCCTGCTGCTTGTGCTCTCTCTCTTTCTCTCTCAAATAAATAAATAAAATCTTTAAAAAAAATGGAATGCTGCCCTTCTTTTCCAGTTTGACATTTAAATATTGTTAATGCTAATTTTAGAGAGAAAAGTTTGAATATTTATATAGTCAAAAATGTTTTAAATTGCAAGTTCTTGTTATACTGAAAATTACTTTCTTTACCATGAATTGTATTTACCTAGGTATATATTTTTATTTTTATGCATTTGTGTTTTTAAAAAATATTTAATTTAAATGTATTTGGGTATATGGTATATGACAGATCTATTTTTTAAAATTGTTAAGCAGCACAATATACTGATTAGCAGTATAATTTCAATTTCTCACATAATTGAAATAAGATAATCAGTAGATCTACACATGTAACTATGTTACATACCTTTTTTCACATATATGTTTATGTATATATATATATATATATACTTTTATCTTATATTTTGCATTCGGTTTATTTTTTTTATTTTTGCAATTTTTTTTTTTTTTTTTGAGAGAGAGAGAGCATGCTCAGGTGCTAGGTGGGGGCAGGAGAAGGAGAGAGAGCATCTCAAGCAGGCTCCTTGCTCCGCTCAAGCTGGAGGTGGGACTCAATCCCACAACCCTGAGATCATGACCTGAGCCAAAATTAAGTGGTATGCTTAACTGATCAAGCCACCCAGCAATTTCTAATGATACAGTGAATACTTATATATATTCTCTTTATACACATTCAAGGTTTACAAATAAAGCAGAAATCTACCTTAACTACTTTCCTGATTCCATCCCCTAGCAATTGATTCATTTTGTGAACTTTCAGACATTTCCTCTATGCAATCTCTCTCTCTATATATATGCATGATTATATATAAAGTGGTTTTGTGTACATATATTTTTATGTAATTGAGATCAGCTGTACGTATAAATTTCTCTGCAAGAGCTCTCTTCATGCATGATTTATCCTAGAGATTTTTCCCTATTAGTATATATAGATTTAAAAATTCATTTTAACTGTTGCTGAGTATTCCATAGTGTAATGTATCATTTTTCAGCTTTATTGAGGTATAATTGAGAAATAAAATTGTAATATGTTAAAGTGCACAACATGATGATTAGATATACATTGTGAAAATACTCCCCTCATTGAGTTAATTAGCATATCCATCCCTACACATATTTAACCTTTTTTTGGTGAGATTTAAGTTCCACTCTCTTGGCAAATTCAATCTCCATATTGTTTTCCATAGTGGCTGTATTAGTTTACCAGGCCACCACCAATTTACAAGGGTTTCCTTTCTTCTGTATCCTTACCAGCATTAGTTCCATCTTGTCGTTTTTGATAATAGACATCCTAACAGGTGCAAAGTGATATCTCGTGGTAATTTTGATTTGCATTTCACTAATGATTAATGATGTTGAGCACTTTTCATGTACCTGTTGGCCATTAGGATGTCCTCTTTTAAAGAATGTTTATTTAGATCCTTTGCCCATTTTGTAATTGGGATTATTTTTGCTTGTTTGTTTGTTTTTGGTGTTGTTTCTGCTGTTGACTCATATAATTTCCATTATCAGATATGTGGTTTGAAAATATTTTCTCCCACTGTGTTGGTTGCTTTATCATTTTGTTGCTTGTTTATTTTGCTCTGCAGAAGCTTTGCAGTTTGATGTAGTGCCACTTGTTTTTGCTTTTATTGTCTTTACTTTTGGTGTCAAAATCAAAAAATCATTGCCAAGACCTATGTCAGGGAGCTTACCACCTATGCTTTCTTCTAAGAGTTTAACAGTTTCTATTTATTCCTCAATCCATTTGAGTTCTTTTGTATGTGATGAGAGACGGGGATCTAGTTTCACTCCTTTGGATGTGAATATCCATTTTCTCCAACTTTTTTTTTTTTTTTTTAAGAGAGATTATCTTTTCCCCATTATACTATCTTGGCACCTTTGACAAAAATTAACTGATCTATCTGCTTGGGTTTATTTCGGGGTCCTTAATTCTGTTCTGTTGATGTATTAGTCTGTTTTTTTTTTTTTTAATTTATTTATTTATTTGAGAGAGAGAGAATGAGAGAGAGCAAGCACATGAGAGGGGGGAGGGTCAGAGGGAGAAGCAGACTCCCTGCCGAGCAGGGAGCCCGATGCGGGACTCGATCCCGGGACTCCAGGATCATGACCTGAGCCGAAGGCAGTCGCTTAACCAACTGAGCCACCCAGGTGCCCCTGTATTAGTCTGTTTTTTATGTCAATACTATACTGTTTTATTTATTATAGCCTTATAATATTCTGAAACCAAGTAGTGTGATGTTTCCAGTTTTGTTCTTTCTCAATATTGCTTTAGCTACTTGGTCTTTCATGGCTCCATGTGAATTTTAGGATTGTTTTTTTCAATTTTGTTTTGGACAGTGTCATTGATATCTTGATAGGGATTGCATTGACTCTGTCAATCTCTTTGGGTAGTATAGCTATTTTAACAATATTAATTTTTCTATTTTTTTCTGATCCATGAACATGATATATCTTTCCACTATTTGCATCTTTAATTTCTTTCATTAGTTCTCTATGGTTTTCAGTTGTATAGATCTTTTACCTCCCTGCATAAATTTATTTCTAAGTATTTTTATGCTATTACAAAAGAAGTTGTTTTCTTAATTGTTCTTTCTGATGGTTTATTGTTAATGCATAGAAATGTAACTGATTTTTGTATATTGACTTTGTATCCTGTAACTTTATTTACCTTATTTATTAGTTCTATAGGTTTTCTGGTGGAGTCTGTAGGGTTTTGTATATATAATATCATTTCATCTGCACAAAGAGAAAATTTTACTTCTTCCTTTCTAATTTGGGTGTCTTTTAATTCTTTTTCTTGCCTAATTGTTCTGGCTAGGACTTCCAGTGCTAAATTGAATAGGAGTGGCAAGAGTGATTGTTGATATCTTGTTCCTGATCTTAGAGAAAAAGCTGTCAGCTTTTCACTGTTGACTGTGTTAGCTGTGTGCTCATCACATATGACCTTTATTATGTTGAGGCATATTTCATCTATGCTTAATCATTTGAATGATTTTTTTCCAGGTTTATTGACATATAATTGATACATTATATTGTTTAAATTTAAGGTGTACAATGTAATGATTTGATTCATGTATATATTGCAAAAGGATTACCATTAAAAAGGTTAGTTAACACATCCTTCAGCTCATATAATTACCATCTTATTGCTGTTATGGTAGGAATGTTGAAGGTCCTCTCTTTCAACAACTTTCAAGTATAAAATACAGTATTGTTAACTAGGTCACTATGAAAAACATACACAAAAGATCTCTACAACTGAATGTTTATACACTTTGACCAATGTCTTCCTATTTCCCCTACTTCTCAGCCCCTGGCAACCATCATTTGACTCTATGTTTCTATGAATTTGATGTTTTTAGACTCCATATAAGAGATCTTATAATATTTCTCTCTTCTATTCTATAGGTTGCTTTCCATTTGTTGATTGAATTACATCAAATTGAAAAGCTTCTGCACAGCAAAATACTCAACAAAATGAAAAGGCAACCTATGGAAAGGGAGAAAATATTTTTAAACCACACATCCAATAAGGAGTTAATACCCAAAATATGTAAGATACTCATACAACAAAATAGCAAAAAAAAATAAATAAAAATAAAAAATAAAAAAAGAGAGAGAGCTAGAGAAAGAGAGAAAAAAAGAAAGAAAACAAACAAAAAGCAAAAAACCAAAATACTAAGTAATCCAATTAAAAATGGTCAAAGTACCTAAAGATACATTTACCCAAAAAGGATACTCAAATGGCCAACAGGTACATGAAAAGGCACTCAAAATCACTAATCATCAGAAAAATGCATATCAAAACCACAATGATATATCACTTCTCACCTATTAGAATGACTATCATCAGAAAGATAAGCAATAAAAAGTGTTGGCAAAGAAGTAGATAAAAGGGGACCACTGTATATTGTTGGTGGGAATGTATCCTGATACAGCCATTATGGAAAATAGTATGGAGGTTTTTCAAGAAATTAAAAATAGAACTATCAATGGATTCAGCAAAAGACACAAAATAACTCTTCCAAAGGGACATTTGCACACTGTGTTCTTTGCAGCATTATGTACAATGGTCAAGACCTGGAAACAACCCAAGTTTCCATCAACAGATAAATAGATAAAGATGTGGTAATGTAATTATATATTGTGTAATTATAATTTATTTTTACATACATATATACACATCATATATTATGCATAATAAATACATATATTATATATTATATATTGTATATAATATACAATGTACATAGAGTAATATTATATATATAGTAATATTATTCAGCCATAAAAATAAGGATATCCTCCCATTTGTGACAACAAGGAAGGACATTAAGAGTATTATGCTAAGTGAAACAAATTAGACAGACAATGACAAATACTATATAACTTCCTTTATATGTGGAAAATTAAAAAAACAAACTCATAGAAACAGAGGTCATATCGGTGGTTGCCCGAGGTAAGGAATGTGGGCTGGGAGTATTGGGAGAAGGTGGTCAAAAAGCACGACTTCTAGTTATTAATTAAATAAATTCTGAGGATATAATGTACAACATGATGACTATGTTAACAATACTGTATTGTGTATTTGAAAGTTGCTAAGATAGTGGATCTTAAAAGTTCTCATCACAAGGAAAACAATTTGTTAACTATGTGATGTGATGGATGTTAACTAAATTTCTTGAGATGATCATTCCACAATAAATACATGTGTCGGATCATGTTGTAAACTTTAAATTTAAACAATGGTATGTGTCAGTTATATCCCAATGAAACTGGAAAAAAATAAAGTAAAAAAAAAAAAAAGAAAGAGAACATAACTAAAAAAAAATCCTTTAGATCAAAAATCTTGTAAAGTAAAATAGTTTTTAGAGAACAAAATCTTTGTGATAAAGTCATACTTACAATAGTGTATATACACTTAAGAATATGATATATTAAGTGGTAATGAGCTTTCAAAGTTAACATAATTATTATAAAAAACAAAATTGCTAAATTGCAAATATTTGTGATTGACACCACAAAGGTAATAGTGAAGTGATTTCCAAAATTTCTAAAACAAGAGAAATGAATGACAATATAAATTAATGTAACAGATCATATCAGATAGAGAAAAATCAATTTATAAGTGAAAAATGGCTCCAAGCATTGAAATATATTTGTAAAAATATATTCCATAAGGAGGGCACTTGTGATGGGCACTGGCTGTTATATGTAAGTGATGAATCACCAAATTCTACTCCTGAAACTAATATTACACTATATGCTAAGTAGAATTTAAACAAAAGTTTGAAACAAAACAAATAAAAATAAATAAATAAATAAATAATTCCAAATCAATATAATTGTCATAGAGCAGGGTTTTAATTTTAAGAGTTATTTATGTTTATTCTAGACTTCAGAAATACCCAGATCTCCTACCATAAGCCTACCATCCCTACATATAGAACAGAACAACCTCAGGGGAAAGAGTCAAGGCAGAGAGATTTAAGGGGCACAATTTTTAGGAGGCTGGAAGATTAAAAGAACAGATAATTGCTCTTCAGATGGTGCTCCTCAGCCTGTAGAGTTTGTGTTTTGGCCATAGGTAGAAAAACTGCAACAAAAACAAGTTAGTCGCCTGGCACCTGGGAGGCTCAGTCAGTTAAGCGTCCAACACTTGATTTTGACTCAGGTCATGATCTCAGGGTCATGAGATCAAACCTGTGCTGGGCTCTGCACTGGGCTTGAAGCCTACTTAAGATTCTCTTTCTCCCTCTCCCTCTGCCCCTCCCCCTGTCACGTGAGTGCTCTCTCTCTCTAAAAAAATTTAAAAAGCCAAAAAACAAGAAGTCACATACACATAAGAATTTCAACGTGTTGATTTAAAAGTATGAAACATTAAAAATAAGTCATTAATCATGTTGGTACCTGCAGCTTTTAACATCCTTTGTATCCAGGCATGGCAAGCCTGACCTAGATATGGCAACAGCAGGATCAGTGGCAGAGAGTAGTTTAGCGGGACACTGGGAATTGATGACGTTTTGGACATTATAGGATACCTCAACGCACGTATCAGTGAGCATTAGAAACAGTAATATCTGGGTGAGATACTCAGTAAAACTATTATTTTTTGGCACAGGGGACAATAGAAGCACACACATGTCCATGTAGAAGAGGAGAAAAATGATAGATACCACGATATAGCCAAGAGGACCAATCTGAGGAGCAACCAGGAAATACCACTAGGTACTCTAAAAAATGAACTTGAAGAAATTCAAGAAGGATCAGCATGGGGTGCTGGAGAAACAGTGTTTTATAGCAATGGGAAACTTTTTTTTTTTTTTTTTTGGTGATACTTGTGAGACCTTTGAAATGAGTTGAGAAATGAGTTGAAATGAGTTGAAATATATATATATATATATATATATATTTAAAGGAACATATTGCCAGTCAGTATTTTAACACAGTACTGGGCAAAATTCGGCCTCAAGGACTCAACTGGTTTTAGAAGCATTTCTTTGTGGTAGAGATGTGTGTATCATGCTTTCATAGTTCATTGCTATTAAAGCTTAAAGTATATAACTTATTTTTTCCAATTTTACAGTATACTTTTCCTGAAATTCTGTAGCATAATCGCCATTATCTCTGTTAATCTGAATTATTTCTGAAAGTACAGAACTTGTGTGTCGTTTTTAAATATTGCATGCCCAGCGCATGACATATCATAGGTACCTAATAAATACTGGTTGATAATTTCTTTCCAATAAATAAAGTACTTGCCAAATGACACAAATCTCTTGAAAATTACATTTTTTCTTTTCAATTGGCCTTCTGGTTTATCTATAATTCAATCAGTTTAGTTGTAAGGCAATTTTGCTGAGTCTGATCAATTCAAAGTTCTAACAAGATCAATTTTGTGAACCCACGAGGTTGACTGTAGTCTCTAGACAACGCTCAAATCACTGATTCTATTCTGGGATGCCTCATAATATCCATCTCCACATCCCATGGTAACATATTTATTTTCCTAAAACTTTTCTTTCAAAAAGTTTCTGGTTTTTAAAATCCATTTTCTTAAAATTGAAGTATCTTGACACACAATGTTAAAAATCCAATTTTAAGAAGGGATAATTATGTGTTTGACAAGTGTTGAAAATCTTTTTATAAGCTATTTACCAGCAGCTCCTGGATTGAGTGAGTACTGACCTTGATTAGTAAACCAATTTATTCAATCAGTTTATTTATTAAAAGATTTAATCTATTCTGGGAAAAAATAAGAAATAGAAAATTAAAATGATACTAGAACTTACCAGAAAAAAAGCTGGCCATGTATACAAAAGGGATGAAAGCTCTCTCCTTATCTTGCTCTCCATAAAACAGATTCATTGAGCAATTTAGTCAATCACACATTTAGTAACAGGTTAATGATGTAAATTCCATCAAAACAGTAGAACTGATGTGCATATATAGACACCATCAATAATTGAATGTCTTTAGATTTTTAAAATAAATTGAAGAGGATTCATCTGAATAAACAGAGGTGGCATTATATGTGTTCAACAGGATTTACACAACTATTAAGAGAAAACTCTCATTACCGGTTTCATTAAGAAACAAAGAAAACAAGAACAATTTTGAAAAGTTTGCCTGAAAGAAGACCTTAAGAGAGACTAGGAAAACTTAATTGTCCCATTTCAGGTTCAGGAAATAATACTTAAAAGGCTTTTATCTAAACTAATTAAGAAAAGATGCTGTTACACACACATGAATTTTATATGACATAATAAAGATTTTATTTATTTATTTGTCAGAGAGAGAGAGAGAGAGCACAAGCAGGGGGAGGGCAGGCAAAGGGAGAAGCAGGCTCCCCGCTGAGCAAGGAGCAGGATCCCAGGACCTTGGGATCATGACCTGAGGCTAAGGCAGACACTTAACTGACTAAGCCACCCAGGCATAATAAAGAGCATTGGACATATGAAGATTTGTGTGCCAATGATGAATATAGTGCATCCTTAATTTTTGAAAAAGAGAGGGCCAAATAATACTTCAGTCTACCAAATGATTTTTGATTGATTATGTCTGAGTTTGATTATGAACTCTCTGGAGAACCTCTTCATTTTAAATATTTACCTGAATATCTAAGTACAACATTTTTAGACCCCATGTATTCTATTTACAATTCTCTACCGGTAGAGAATTCTCTACCGGTAGAGAATTCTTAGAATCCATTCTAAGTTTGCTTCATTTGAAATCATTTTCTGCTTGCAAAAATACACCGCAGAAAGTAGCAAGGAAAAAAAATCATTACCTGAGTGCTATAACGGTTGCTTTACATAGGCTATAACTCAAAAAGGGGAAAACAAACAAACAAAAACACCTTAGAAAAAACCTTAAAGGGTGAGTATGTCAGGAATTTTTCTTGGTCTGAGATAGTTAGATACATATCTGAATTATCTAAATCTGGATCTAATACTAATATTATACACTGAGAACAAAAGTAGTATTAAATACATGGGTCCATAAATGCCTAAGAGATACTCAATTTTAAATATCACTAGAAAAATCTGTTTTAACCATTTCACCTTCCACTGACGAAGTTCAGTGGTATGATAATATGTATTTATATATATATATGTTTATATATATTTATATGTTACACAAACATTAAATAATTCAGAATTTATTGTGTGTCAGTACTGGTCTAAACTCATTTAACCTTCATAGGTGACTTTATAACCTTCAGGAGATAGGTATAATTACTAATTGGATTTTACAGATAAGTAAATTATAGTAGAGAGAGGTAAAATAATTTATCCAAGATCATTCTGTTAGAAAGTGGCAAAGCTTTTATACAAACTCAGACTGTCTGGTTCAGTCTACTCTGTACCAGTGTATTTATAAGCACTCTGAGGAAAACGGTAGAACAAGTAGGATGAACCAGAAGGTAGTAGCTCATCTCATTCCCTTTACCCCAATTCCTGCAAGTCTCTATATCCTACAGGTCTTCAACATCATCAATCCCCATGCCTCCCTCTTCCCACCGGTATATACTGAGATGTTTTTTTAGGCTAGCCAGGACCATTACCTCCCTTCATTCCCTAGTCAGTAACTTCTTAGGAAATCAACTCCCAGCAATAAAACTGGAGTTTATGTAGGAAAGCAAGTCACTTCTCATGTGAAAGGTCAGTGAAAAGAGACTGGAATTGAATAAATTGTAGCTACAATATATTCCGGGATTTATAGTTTTCATTTACTTTTTAAAATCAAGAGACAGAACACAAAATTGCAGACTCATTCATATTACTCAGAAATGAAATCCAATTCTGAACATTTCTAATAGGAGAAGATATAGATTCTTCTTTAGGGGAATTGATCTATATACTAAATAGATATCTTGAAAAATGCCAGAGAATTTGCTGTATATACTTACCAGCCTCAAGAAATTGTCAGTAAGGAGGATTCTTAAAGCAAATACACATTTAGGAAGTGAGAATAAGATAATCCATATGTCTATTTATGGAAAACATCAGGCCTGAATAGTTCTCTCATTCACAGATGGATAAACAGGCTAATGAAAAATGAAATCAGAATGGGTAGTATGGGATGATCCTACAACATAAAGAAAGGAAAATGTGCCTTTGACATTCCCAATACACAGCTATTGTATTTTGAAATATATCTAATATTGAACACAGAATAAATATTAGAAAGTATCTGCTTTTCACATTTATTAAATTTTAGAAGAATAGATTATATGAGATGAGAGAGGAAAAGTGATAATAACACAGCTAAAATAAAAAAGAATTTGATTGAGAATTAGGAAAAAATTTTAAAAAAGGTAAGGGCATTTTTTTTAAAAAACTAAAAATAGTTTTAGAATAAATATTAGTATCATTAGAAGTTTAAATTAGAAAGAATATACAGAAAAAATAATTGTGATATAAAAGATATACTTTCCCAGAATTTAGAGAAAAAACAAATAGATTAAAACAATTTGTGAGAAAATGACAGAAACACATGTCAGAAATGGAGATACAATAAACATTAGGTGTATTATTGATTTTAGAAGACCAAGGAAAATGGAACTGAAGAAGTTTAAATACAATAGGAAAATAACCCTGAGCTGAAGCAATATCATATTGCATAATTTAAATACTGTCCACCAAGAAAAAAAATCAATAGCCCAGTACATACACATCCACACACAACTAAAGGGCATTTTTGCATTTCGATGGTAGTACTAGCTAAGCAACAAGTATCAGATTTGCTCTAAAACTAAACAGCTGTTTGGTGTGGAACAGCCCAAGATACCTTACTGTGGGGATCGCATGTTGGTTAGGAAGGATGTATGCATGGCTGCAAAATTTATCTTTCATGCCCCTTTTCACACCTCCAAGATAATTTAATAAAAAGTTTAATGATGTCAGCCTCCTATCTAAAAATAATTTTCTCATGGAAGTGGTAGCACATGTATTTGTCCCAAATAAATTGGAAAAAAGTATTCAGTTTACATCTCAGAAGAAAAAAGGATAAAAAATCATGCCATGATTACAGAATACAGTAAGCCAGAAAGTAGCATCATTTTAGATCCAAGACACAAAATGTCCTTTAAGATTGGACACTGGTGAAAAGACACATATGACTGAGCCAGAAAGCAAAGATAAAGCTCTGAAGACAGAGACAGTCCTATGATTATGCATTAAGGGTCAATGTAGAAGATCATTATTACAATTATTGTGTGTTGTTTATTCTAAAGTTAGATATGGGAAGATAATTAGTACATCATTGAAAGCCAATAGTTTCACTGAAAAATTTCTGAAATTGTCACTAGCAATTATTGGTGATCAAAATAAATATTTACCAAACTACTTATATCTCATGGGGTTGGAGTGTCATTAATGGAATTTGGTCAAATAATATAAAAATACTTCATAATAGAATTCTCTGTTGAACATATGCAACACAGTAGCAAATTAAAAGTTTCTTTTGTGGGACACCTGGGTGGCCAGTCGGTTAAGCATCTGCCTTCAGCTGAGGCCATGACCCCGGGGTCATGGAATCAAGTCCCACATCGGGCTCCCTGCTCAGAGAGGACCCTGCTTCTCCCTCTGCCTGCCACTCCCCCAGCTTGTGCTCTCACTCTCTCTCTGACTAAGAAATAAATAAAATCTTTAAAAAATTTTTCTTTTTTGATGAAATCTATTCAACTTTTCATTATTTGATCTCTTTTGGCATTCACTCATTAGCATTCAGTAAATCAATGCTGAGTATCAGTGTTAGTAAAAGATAAGAATAGTATGCAGATCAGAAGATAAATAACAATGGAAACTTATAGGACAAATGAAGTGTTTGGAAGAGTTTGTGAAGGATTGGCATTTTTTCTTCTTTAAACACTTGGTGGAACCTCCATACTGTTGGTGGAATTTATCAGTGAAGCTATCTGCTCCTGGATTCTTCTCACTTGGGAAGTTTTTGGTTACTGATTCAATCTAGTACTCTTTACTGATCTCTTCAGATTTTCTGTATCTTTCTGATTTAGTTTTGGTAGATTTTATGTTTCTAAGATTTTTTTTTCATTTCTTCTAATTTGTCTGCTTTGTTGGTATATAGTTGTTAATGATAGTCTCCTATGATGCTTTGTATTTCTGTGATATCAGTTATTGATTTGGGTTCCTTCTCCTTTTTTTCTTGATTAGCCTAGCTAAAAGATTGTCAATTTTGTATTTCTTTTCAAAGAACGAACTCAATTTTGTGAATCTTTTCTATGGCTTTCCCATTGTATCTCTTATTTCTATCTGCCCTAATCCTCATTGTTTCCTTCCTTCTGCTAAATTTTGGATTGGTGTGTTCTCTATCTAGTTGTTTTAGGTCGTAAGTTAGGTTGTTTATTAGAGATCTTTCTATTTTCTTAAAGTATGAGTTTATAGCTATAAACTTTCCTCTTTAGAACTGTTTTGCTGTATACCGTCAGTTTTGGAAAATTTTGTTTTCATTTTTGTTTGTCTCAAGATACTTATTTCCCTTTTCATTTCTTTTTTGAAACATTAGTTTTTAGTAGTGTGTTGTGTAATTTCCATGCATGTGTGAATATTACACGTTTCTCCTGTTACTGACTTCTATTTTCATACCATTGTGGTCATTCAAGATACTTGATATAATTTCACTCTTTTTAAATTTGCTAAAACTTGTTTTGTGGTCTAACATATGATCCATCCTAGAAAATGTTATATGTGTTCTTGAGAAGAATGTGTATTATGCTGTCATTGGATAGAATGTTTGGTATATGTCTGTTAGGTCCACCTGGCTTATAGTGTTGTTCAAATCTACTGTTTCCTTATGGATTCTCTGGATAATTTTTTCTAAGATTTGTTTATTGATTCATCTGGCAGGTGGGGGGGGGGGGGTGTGTGTGGGTGCATGGCAGGGAGGGGTAGGGGCAGAGGAAGAGGGAGAGAAGTAGACTCTTGTGGAGCCTGATGCAGGGCTCAATCTCACCATCCTGAGATCATGACCTGAGCCAACATCAGGAGTCGGATGCTTAACTGACTGAACCATCCAGATGCCCCTCTGTCTGAATAATTTATCCAATGTTAAGTGTGGATTATTAAAGTCACCAACTATTATTGTATAGCTGTTTATTTCTTCTTTTAGTTCTTTTGGTATTTGCTTTAAATATTTGGGTGCTTTAATGTTGGGTACATATTTACAATTGTTACATCTTCTTGAAGGATAATTATATAATCTCCTTTGTTTGTTTGTTTGTTTTACCATTTTTAGCTATTTGCCTGATATAAGCACAGTCATCCCTGTTTTCAATCCTTTCACTCTCAGCGTAGGTATATCTCTAAATTTCAAGTGAGTCTCTCATTGGCAGCTCTCATTGGATCTTTTATTATTTGTTTATACATTCAGCCATTTTTTTGTCTTTTGATTGGAGAACATAATCCATTTATATTTAAAGTAATTATTGATAGGTAAGGACTTACTATTGTCATTTTGTTATTTTCTGTTTTGTGGATACATTATTTCTTGCTTCATATCTTGCTGTCTTCTTTTGTGATTTGCTAATTTTTTTTTGGTAGCAGTATAATTTGATTCCTTTATCATAATCTTTTGTGTAACTACTACTGGATTTTTCCTTTGTGCTTATTTTGATGCTGCATAACATTTTGTATTTATAATTTCGTATTTTGTATTTATAATGCCCTACTACAAGCTGATATCAACTTAAATTCTTTTTTTTTTTTTAATATTTTATTTATTTATTTGAGACAGAGAGAATGAGAGACAGAGAGCATGAGAGGGAGGAGGGTCAGAGGGAGAAGCAGACTCCCTGCCGAGCAGGGAGCCCGATGCGGGACTCGATCCAGGGACTCCAGGATCATGACCTGAGCCGAAGGCAGTCGCTTAACCAACTGAGCCACTCAGGCGCCCTCAACTTAAATTCTATAGCATTCTTAAACTTTATACTTTCACTCCCACCCATCTCACATTTTAGGTTATTGATGTTACTGTTTACATACTTTTTATCATGTGCATTCAATAACAAAATTATAATTATGGTTCTTTTTAATTTACTTTGTTTTTAAAATAGATTTGTAAGTAAATTATGCACCATTACAATATTAGAGAATCTGAGTTTGACTATATATTTACCATTGAGTAAATATATTTATTTGCCAGTTTGTTTTACGTAATCATTCATATGTTTTACATTGTTAATTAGCATCTTTTTATTTCTGCTTGAAGAACTCTCTTCAGCATTCTTCTAAGGGAGGTCTAGAGATGATGGACTCCTTCAGCTTTTGTTCATTTAAGTCTATTTCTCCCTTTCTGAAGGGCAGTTTACCAAGCATAGTATTCTTGGTAGATCATTTTATTTCTTCTGATTTTTTTTAATATATCATCCTGTTCCCTCCTGCCTTGTCAAGTTTCTGCTGAGAAATCCTCCTCTACTTTTATGGGGCTTCCCTTGTATGTGATATGTCATTTTTTCTTTGTTACTTTCAAAATTTTCTCTTTGTCCTTAACTTTGACAATTAAAAAAAAAAGATTTTATTTATTTATTTGTCAGAGAGAGAAAGACCAAGCACAAGTGGGGGAGCAGCAGGCAAAAGGAAAAGCAGGCTCCCCGCTGAGCAAGGAACCACATGTGGGACTCAATCCTAGGACCCTGGGATCATGACCTGAGCCAAAGGCAGATGCTTAACCGACTGAGCCACCTAGGTGTTCCAACTTTTGACAATTTAATATAATGAATCTCGATGTCATCCTTTTTGGATTCAACCTATTTGTGTTTTTGGTTGAATCAGTTGGTTTAGTCCTTGTGCAAATGGGGTTTGTTATTTGGGTCTCTGAGACAAGAAGATGTGCTGCTGGCTGGGAACAATTGGATAGGACTGCTGCCTTGGATCCCTACCTAATCATGGTACTAGAATGGGCTCTGCAATTGTCTAGATTCTCCAGTCTGGCTCCATAGTTGGGTTGGACAAAGTACTATACTCAGCAGTACACAGGGCTACAAATTAGCTCTATTGCCTAGAGGGGCAGCAGAACAGACCCCAACACTGGCACAACTTCTTATTTGGGGACACAAATTAGGTAGAACTGTACATGAATTTCCTTGTCCAGACAGTGCCACCAGCTCTCCAAAACAGGCAGAGGCACTGTCTGGGATCCCTGCTCAAATGCTGCTGTGTCATGTGGCTTCCTGGGTGGTCTGGCCCCGTTTCCTGGTTGGATAGGGCCAAAGGCTGAATTCAGCAATAAGCAGGAATATGAATTAGCTTCCATGCCTGGGTGGAGCTGCAGAACACACTATAAGGCCAGAAGGCTTATTTGAGTTCCCAGATCAAGCAGGACTGTGCACTGAGTTCCCTGGCCAGTGAGAACAGCTATGGCTTGGCTTTACAGATATGTACATCCACTGGTTGGGATTTCTACTTGGGCAATACTGTAAATACGAACTCAGTCGGCCAAGATGCAAATGCTGGTTGCTTTATGCCCCACGCCCCTTCTCCTTCATAATTGGATCTCCAGTGGTCAAGCCTTATGGATTCCTCCTTGATCCCCATGTGGTAAGACCTAAGTGAGCCTTCTGGAAAGTATCCACATGCTGGGGGAGCTGGATGTCCACCTTGGACTCTTTATTCCCACTGGAAAAAATGTAGGGCCAGGTGGGTCCTCTCCATTGCAGGGCTGTGCCAGCCTGGAGGAGAGACGATGTGGTCAGAGTGAAACTGCTCCTCTCATCTTTCTAATGCAGTTCTGTTTGTTTGTTTGTTTGTTTGTTTGTTTGTTTTTATCTCTGTGGCACAGGGGTGCTTCAGCCTCATCCCTGAGGTCTAGGATTTTCACAGTGATGTCTTGTCTATGGATAGTTGCTAGTTGGTCTTCTGGTGAGGAAGACTGAAGTCAGGACCAATGTAATAGTGCCATCTTAAACGTACCACCCTCTAAGAGATATTGTATTCTAAGAATGTATTTTTACTCTAAACTAAGGGTATCTTGATACAAACAACAGACAACATTGCCACAGCAGTTGAAATAATACTGGTCCCCAAATAATAAGATGAGGCTTCTGGTTCCAAGATTATCATCATGGAGGATTTGAGAAATCTGTGTAATTCTCTGAGGTCAGTTTTCTCCTGTGTAAGTGAAGAGTGGTAATGGTTGGCCTTTCTACGGCCCACTGTTGTTCAGCTAATGATGACAATAAGGGATATCACAGTAATCTGAGAGATTATAAAGACTGTTCAATTTTGTAATGATTATATTTACCAATAAACATATTTACTGAAGCTTGCTTTTACTTTTTCTATATAAATCTAAAATAATGTATTGATTTTGGGGGATAGTATGACACAACATTAAGAGGAATATAATCTATTTTATTAACACTAAGCAGATCTTTATGGCCTCCTAAAGAATATGAATAAATAGGTCACTAGGGGTTCTATCTATTCATGTATAAATTTTACCTTTCTTTAAAGTCTCTTTATTCTAGACTTTGCTGACTTCAGAATAAGTATGCAAATAAAGAATAGAAAATGAGTAGTTAGTAAGCATTTATGAATATGTATTTATTAATTAATGTATTCATGAATGAATAAGCATTTAATGCTTATGTAAAAAATATATAAGGTGGTGTTGTGTTTACTACAAAGCAATACTCTAAAGTTAGCTATTTTTTAATTTATTTTTTTTCTATTTGATCCATGAAATATTCATTCAATCTTTAAAAAAAGAAATACTGCGTGTAAGTTTTCAAGCTGTGAGATATGAGGGACACTGCCAACATCTTCCTGATTTTCTTTTTTTTTATTATGTTATGTTAATCACCATACATTACATCATTAGTTTTGTTTTTTTTTTTTAAGATTTTATTTATTTATTTGACAGAGAGAGACACAGTGAGAGAGGGAACACAAGCAAGGGGAGTGGGAGAGGGAGAAGCAGACTTCCCGCAGAGCAGGGAGGCCGATGTGGGGCTCGATCCCAGGACCCTGGGATCATGACCTGAGCCGAAGGCAGACGCTTAACGACTGAGCCACCCAGGGGCCCCACATCATTAGTTTTTGATGTAGTGTTCATGATTCATCGTTTGCATATAACACCCAGTACTCCATTCAGTATGTGCCCTCTTTAATACCCATCACCAGGCTAACCCATCCCCCCATCCCCCTCCCCTCTAGAATCGTCAGTTTATTTCTCAGAGTCCATAGTATCTCATGGTTTGTCTCCCCCCCAATTTCCCCCCATTCATTTTTCCCTTCCTACTATCTTCTTCTCTTTTTTTTAACTATGCTGAGCGAAATAACTCAATCAGGGAAAGACATGTATAATATGATCTCACTGATATGAAGAGTTCTTAATCTCAAGAAACAAACTGAGGGTTGCTGGAGTGGTGGGGCTGGGAGGTGGCTGGGTAATAGACATTGGGGAGGGTATATGCTATGGTGAGTGCTGTGAATTGTGTAAGACTGTTGAATCTTCCTGATTTTCAAACAGGGAAAATTTAGTATATGAGACTATCAGAACCAATGCCCACAGAAAACACTTAACTGCATAGAACTGCTTTTTAGTATCTATCTACATAGAAGTTTTTTTTTTTTAAGTATTTCTAGAACCTAACAAATAATAAATTTTTGATGAATGAATTTACAAATATATAAATAAGTGTATGAGTACATGAATGAAGAAAAACATGAAAAAAATTCTATGTTATAGCCTTTCTTCTTGATATGAGCTTTTTTTTTCTTTTTAAACTTAAGGCAGCAAATGATACTACTAATTTTAAGTACTAAAGTATTTTAAATACACATTCCTGGTTTTTTAGTAAAACTTGTGTTTAAATTCTGATTAGTAACTGATGGATCAAGAATTGACTCTGGGATTTAGACATGACAATGATAAATTGGTCAGATCAGTAAATGTATTGATATAGCCATTTTCGGTGAGAGGATTTAGTTATTTTTATAAACCATACATCAAAAACACTATTATTTTTTTAATCTCCAAAATGTGGGCCTTTGAACAGACACACAACATCCACGTGTTTTACATGATGACATTAGTTGTAATAGTCATTTATCTTGCAAAGAAATAGACCTTGCATTGTGTGCAACAAAATATGGAGCAACTGCTTCAACAGATATGACAAATATGACAGTCAAATATAACAGTCCATGTGTAGAAAAGCTATATTCCAACACAAAGCAGAGACCAAAAAAAAAAAAAAAAAACTTAAAATATAGAATTAAAATTAGGTACAAGAAGATTTCTTCAGCTGGGAATGTCAGCTATTCAACATACATACTTATGTCAGTAAATATACACTGGCACACAATATTTTCATTTCTTTCCTTTGAGTATATAACTTTATTTGAAGTCTGTAATGTAAAATACTATATAGTTTGTAAATTCCTATTGAAATTGATATTCTGTATTTAAATACTGTCTTTCCCATATCCACATCTCAGTGATATATACAAATTGGCAAATCTGTTTTATCTGAATTTGAAACTACAGTAAATCCTTACTCTTGCATAATTTACTAATGTGTAATGTTAGGTGATTAAGCAACTTTATTTTGGGATTCTCCTTAAATAATGAGTAGTTGACAAGAGAATTATCAGGCTTAGCAAAATTTCAAACTTTTTAAGGCTCTGGAAGGAACTCTTTTCCTATATACACATAATAATTATATATAAAATACCCACTTACATTTCAGGTTTAATCTGTTGTAATATATTGGTCTTTTATTCTTGGCACTTGATTGATTGTATAGAACTATGATAATTATGTCCTTTTTTTGTGCATTTGGTAAATTTTTAAGATCTAATGTGTAGAACAGACCTTTTTCATCAAATATTAAATCTTGGTTATGTTGTCATGAAGGGTTTAGGATTTGTTCTCCTTGCAAGATAACAGGTCTGCTTACCTTCTAGAGTTGTTTACTAAACATCCTTGGAATTCTAGTCTGTAATAAAAGCTCTTGGTGCCTCTGCTCACAAGATGTGCAAAAATGTTAGACCCGTGAAGAATTATCTCCCAACAGAGCTTTTATCTTTTGCATACTAAAGTTTAATCCACTTACGGATTTAGAACATTTGGACTAGTTATTTGTATAAATCATTTATGGCTGCAGTGATATAGAGTAGCCCTCATTTTATTTTTTTAAAATTTATTATTATTATTATTATTATTATTATTATTATTATTATTATTCTAGAGAGGGAGAAAGAGAGACAGGGGAAGGACAGAGGGAGAGAAAGAGAGAGAATCCTAGGCAGGCTCCATGCCCAGCACAGAGCCCAATTCAGGGCTCAATCCCAAAACCCCTAGATCATGAATTGAGCCGAAATCAAGAGTCAGATGCTCAACCAACCGAGCCACCCAGGCGCCCCAAAAGTAGCAATCGTTTTAAACTCAGTATCTTAAAATAGCAAGTGTTCATTGCTTGCTTCTGTGTCTACAAGGAAACTTGCGCTTTGGCTGATCTAGGCTGGCTTAGTTGCCTGGCTCTGCTTTAGGCTGTGAATCAGGGTTAAATTCTTTTCCACAAGCCTCAGGCTGAGTCCCAGGCGGAAGTAACAGCAATTGTCTAGGGGATGTTTTTCTCATTGTTAATGGCCAAAACCCAAAACCTGGCCAAATCATTGGAGTGCACTTTGATCCTTTGCTCACATCATTTCACTCTCATACTGTTATCCAAAGCAAGTCACACGGCCAATCCGAGTCCCTTGGGCAGGAAAATATGTTTTTCTCCAAAACAGACGGAAAGTTGAGAAGCTATTTGTTGTACAATACTCCAGTCAACTCCAACATTATTTAAAGTTGTTTCTCATTCTCAAAGAATATGGTTCGACTTTTTATCTGCTAATTATCTATGGCAAAAATAGAAAGAAATACTCAAAAGTTTGACAGCACTTGCTGACCGCCTGAATTAAGAGCCAATCATGTTTGGAGTAATTTATAAGAAGAGTAATTGTGTACACGATTTTGCAGTATTGAAATATTTTACATATAAAATGTCATGGATTGCCCTAAACAACAACGGAGATGGAAAAAATGACATTGATGGCCCTCATTTTTCCAACTAGAATGCTAAGGTTTGAGAGGTCCAAAGCACGCAAACCTGGGGCTCAAGTTCTCATATTCAGGACCATGCTGAATAATTAACCATAAAGAATTTAGCAGCATGTCATCAATTAAAACTTTTGTCTTATATTAAAACAATATGTTCAACTCTAAGACACCTTGTTAATCTGGTTGGTTAAGTATAGAACTGGTATTCTTTTGTAAAAAATCTGGAGTTCAGAATATATCATAGGTTTTTATTGACCTTACACCGATTTATTAATGTTTTATATGAGTCAAATGACTTTAGGGTATTCTGTTTGTTGGTTTCAAGTTTTTATTTAAATTCTAGTTAGTTGACATATAGTTTAATATTGGTTTCAGGAGCAGAATTTAGTTTTTCATCATTTACATATAACACCCAGTGTTCATCACAAGTGCCCTCTTTAATACTTTAGGGTATTTTTATCTTAATTTAGTTTTCATTGTTACTGTTCCCTGTATTTATTTACTTATTTTTAATGTGTCATTGAATCTCTTTATAAATCAAATCTAATAGAGATGCTTTCACAAAGACAGATTGCATGAAAACCTGAACTTCAGAAAAGTTCATGCAATTAAATTTTAAACTCTATGATAATGTCAATTACCTGCAGCTTACCTTGTCTTCTACAATATCCTGGAATCCCTAACACCCAACTTGCATAAGCCTCATCACAAAACAGTAATTTATTCTGTGTAGTTTTGTGCAGTAAAGCTTTCAATGTATGCAGAATTGTGAAATACAACATAAATGCATATCTATTTCTCTGTGTACATATAATTCAAATTAATTTACAGGATAGCTTTTTCTTAATTAATGCGAGGAGCACTACATATTTTGTCAAGTAATCTCTAATTGTTTCTAAATGTTCATTATGATAGATTTATGCCCTATCCACATCCTGCCCCCCAGAATTTTTTTTGGTCTATAGTTGTTGTCCAATCTTTATTTTCCTTTGTTTTGCATTTTAAAGTGCTTCATTAGGTTTGAAGATTTTTTCATTAAGTTTTATTAAGCTCATTAAGCTGAGAGACTAAGTGCCACTTGACACACACAAAAAGAATAAGAGACACAGAAATACTTTACTGAGAGACCAGAAAACCTATTATCATTACTGTCCATGCAATAATTTTAGATATTTTGTAGTGAAACAGAAATTAAAATCATACATTAAGTCTAAATAATCTGTCTCTTTGACTAAATAATTTGCAAAAAAATGTTTAATTTGATTAATTTGGCCAAGCACATGACTTAATTCCTTTGCATATTCTTTTTTAAAATTATGCTTTCATTAGTATCAGATGGGTACCTTGGATCTGGACAACCAGGATTGGTGCCTGCACAATTCAGTGTCATTTGGAAACTTTGTGCCATTTGGATGGAATTCCAATCCATAGCTCATCTCATTCATCCGTTGAAACTATGTAAATACTGTGTATATTCTCCTCCTTCTCCTATCCACTTCTTTCAACATTGCCTCTGAAACTCAGGAATGTTATGCTTCCTATTTTATCTAACTAAACCTAAGATATTTTTCTACGAATTATGATAAGTACTAACTCTATACTTATTTCTAAAATTTGTATTTCTCTCTAAAAATTAACGTCCCTTTGCATTTTTCAAATCTTTTTTTTATTTTAAACATTGGTGTTTATCAATCGTCTGTACAGCTTAAACTTTAATTTTAGAAAAAAAGTGTACATGAGGTCAGAAAAAGACCAGATTAAATCTTTTAATGACTATATATTATTCTAATAAAGTGACATGGATGGAGTGCTTGGTTAATTTAATCCAGAGGACCCATTTCATTCTGAGTTACAGAACACTGGATATTTCTGTTTGGTTCTGGATCATCAGACTTTGAAGTGTCTCTGGGATAATGGCCTAATTCTGAGCTCAAACAGATTTGACATGCCATCAGAGTCTGGGAAAATGGAATTGTTTCTGGCAAGAACACTCCTTTAGGAAAAAAAAGAAATATATATAGGGCACCTGGGTGGCTCAGTTGGTTAAGCGACTGCCTTCGGCTCAGGTCATGATCCTGGAGTCCCGGGATTGAGTCCCGCATCGGGCTCCCTGTTTGGCGGGGAGTCTGCTTCTCCCGCTGACCCTCCTCCCTCTCATGCTCTCTGTTTCTCATTCTCTCTCTCTCAAATAAATAAATAAAATCTTAAAAAAAAGAAATATATATATATAAATACATATAAATATGTATATATATATAGTTTCAGGTTTTCCAGTTGCAGTATGTATATACTTTATATTTATATATAATTTATATAAATTTGAATATTACATATAATATAACATTTATATATAATATAAATTTATATGTAAATATATATATACACATATATATATATACTGCAATTGGAAAACCAGAAACAAAGTTTGAGTCTTAACCTTTTATTTTAAAAAAAAGTTATTAAAAAACGCTCAGGAGTTAGCTGATATCAAAACCAACAACAGAATAACATTGCTTTATTAGTTATAAATCTCTTAAAACATTGTTACAATGTAATATATGTTTGTCTTAACTTAAATGTTTAATAAATTTTAGGGACACCTGGGTGGGTCAGTTGGTTAAGCCTCTGCTTTTGGCTCAGGTCATGATCTCAGGGTCCTGGGATCTAGCCCCATGTCATGCTCCCTGCTCTGCTTCTCCCTCTGCCTCTGTCCCTCCCCCCCACTTGTGCACTCTTTCTCAAATAAATAAATAAATAAATTTTTTAAAAAAAGTATTAAGGGTGCCTGGTCGTTCAGTCATTAAGTGTCTGCCTTAGGGTCCTGGGATTGAGCTCCTCATCCGGCTCCCTGCTCAGTGGGGAGTCTGCTTCTCCTTCTCCCACTCCCCCTGCTTGTGTTCCCTCTCTCGCTGTCTCTCTCTCTGTCAGATAAATAAATAAAATCTTTAAAAAAAGTATTAAAAGATGTTTAATGAGTTTAAGAATATGTAAATTTAGAATATAGCTTCTGCAAATTACTGTGGTTTATCTCACTTTTAAATTCTCAAAAATTTGGAGCTTACATTAACTGTTTCAAAAAAGTAGGATACAACTTATTACCAAATCCATACTCATATGTTTTCAAAGACCTGAACTCATGAAAAAAAAAAAAGATTAATTTCCTTTTACTGTCCACATCACCAACATTTTTAAAAGAAATTCTACATAGAAAACTTTTAATTGGTGAATAAATGTTAAAATATAACCCAAAATATATCTACTTATTTATCTATCACATAAATAAATTACTTAGATTGCAAAAAAGTATAACAACAATTTAATGGTTTTACCTTAATAATATTTAAAAGAAACTAAACTATGACTCATGCACTGGATACATATTGTGGTATGTCATATCTATCTATAGATTGTTAGTAAAGAATGTCTGGTCAAGATGGCTGAACAAACGGAAGGCCCACCTCACTCTCCACATATGTAGAAATGCAGGATACAATCAATAAATATACTCTTGGAAGGGTTAATGCAAGAAAGAAAATTTTTGGATATCAAAAATTAATAGCTGACCCATAGCAGTATTATCAGAAGTTGTCACATGTTATCTGGCAGGGACAAAGATCAGATGTCCTGTTGCCGGGTGTGATGACTATCATAGAAACTGCAGTCTAGGTCATAGGAATTGAGCTGAGGTCTAGCATTTGGGTAGGAGCCAGAAGGGACCTATTATACCCATGAAACAAAACTTGAAAATAGCTGCCTATTGTCCTAGCATCATTTCAAGAGGTTAGTCTGTGGGTAGGAAAGGATTTACTTGTGAGAAATTACAACCCCAAACTGTGTCTCAAAAAGTGGAGGTACATGAGAAAATTAATATCATCATAAGGTATGGAAGGACCAAAGAAAAATGGACGATCAAGAAAGAAAAAGAGATAATGAAGTAAAATAAAAGATATAAGCAATGCTTATATTGAAAATATTCCAGCAGGTTTGAAATATAAATAGATAAAAAATAAGAAAACAAAATATAGAATTGGCAATATAGAATTGGTGAATATTTGAATGATCAACATAGAATAGAAAAGAAAATATTTTGAAATTTGAAAAATACAATATATTGTGAAAACTTTAGGAAATGTAGGTAACGGAGTAAAAATTTGTATAAACATTAAAATATTTAGCTTTATTTAAAACTATTATTTAATTTATATTCACATATTAATTCATCCTTCATTTATTCTATGTATACAATACATACAGTTATTAACATGTATGGCTAACATTAATAAAATAAGGTTTTTTCTGATTTATGTACAAAACCTTTAAAATGTAAAAACTAGGCTATGGTATAAAATATGGTAGATATTATACATGTATTTTAATGTTTTTTCCAAAACTCTATTTTTCTTATATTTAAACATATTAGCAATCTAAATTATATATTTTTATGTAATGTAAGGAGAAAGTCAACTTTTATTCCAGGTGGGTCATTATTTTTTTTTAAAGCAAATGTAATTTTCTCTTTGAATTTATAAAGAAAACTTTTGTTACATATAAAATTCACAAATACACTCAGAAACCTATGACTGGTAGTATAAAAAACCTAGAAAACTCAGAAGATAAAGGAAAACAGAATTTATATATATTTTTAAGCATTATGTGGAAAAATAAGAAAAAACATAGAAATCAAAATGATTGGAAAACTATAAAACATATATTAAAGATAAAGAGTTTTTCTCTAATATATAGAAATTACTTCTACCAATTGTTAAGAAAAGACAATACCAAAAGAAAAGTGATCTAATGGGATTTGACTAGGCCATTTGCAAAACAAATATGACAACAAACACATTTAAAGATGCCCTAAACATCTCTGCTTGTCAGAAATTCTCCGTATATATTAAAATTAGAATTTTACATATACAAAAGCCAAATATATTTTTTTTAAAGATTTTATTTATTTGACAGAGAGAGACATAGTGAGAGAGGGAACACAAGCAGGGGGAGTGGGAGAGGGAGAAGCAAACTTCCCTCAGAGCAGGGAGCCCAATGTGCGGCTCGTTCCCAGGACCCTGGGATCGTGACCTGAGCTGAAGGCAGATACTTAAAGACTGAGCCACCCAGGCGCCCCAAGCTGAATAATTTTAATTCTGGAGCTCCATATCAAAAAATGACTATACCATTACCATAATTCAAGGATGATAGAGACAAGATTTAGGCAAAGATCCATTACACTCATTAAAACGAGACAGATTTTTGTCTAGTAAATCATAAGCATTTTCATGTTACATTGTATATTGAGAAAAAATAAGTTGTATATGGGATTATCCAATATTTGTAAAATATAAAAGGAAACAATAACTTTTGTGTGTGTGTGTGTGTGTGTGTGAAGGGCATTACTACTTAGAGTGATAGAAGATGGAAAAGAGAGATTGGCAAGAAACAGAAAAAACAGATTGCAGCAAATATGAGAGCAAAACTGGATTAATTTTAGCCAAAGATAATATCAAAATATTTTTGAGAAATATGTAAACATTGAATATGTACATTGGCAAGAATTACAAGTTGAGATAGATAAAAATATCTGATGTAGTTCTGTGAGTGTAGTCTTGGACTTTCATCGTCCTACTGTAATGTCTACAATAAACTATTACTTTTATTTAAAAAAGTCACATTATTTCTTATCTTACGCATACAGCACATACTCAAACATCTTGTTAAATAATTACATCTATTCAATATAGCCATAAAAGTTATCTAACAGAGAGTATTAGCCTTTCAAGGACAGCCAAATTCCAATAATTAGTCATTTTGGGAAAAACAGTTCCATTGTTTTCTCAGCTTGATAAAGATGTTCACTCAAGTTGTAGGCTAGGATAGATATAATAAAAAATCAAATTTAGCTGTTTCATCTTGGCAGTGGTCTGGGATATCACTTACTTCATTTCTAATTCTAAGATATCTACAAGATATCACTTGATATTTGAATGCTATAAAAATGTGTATCAAGGAAAAAAATCTAATTTCAGATGTGTCTATATCCTCAGGAACATATAACTACTCATTACAATGAGCTGGTTTTGAACCCAATCACCACATCAAAGAAATTATATGATCGGCTCTCAGCACTTAGCCCCGGAGCCGGGAGCCCACGGCCGCCAACATGTCCCATCAGACCGGCATCCAAGCAAGTGAAGATGTTAAAGATATCTTTGCCAGAGCAAGAAATGGAAAATACAGACTTCTAAAAATATCTATTGAAAATGAGAAACTTGTGATTGGATCATGTAGTCAGCCTTCAGATTCCTGGGATAAGGATTATGATTCCTTTGTTTTACCCTTACTGGAGGACAAACAACCATGCTATATATTATTCAGGTTAGATTCTCAGAATGCCCAGGGATATGAATGGATATTCACTGCCTGGTCTCCAGATCATTCTCATGTTCGTCAAAAAATGTTGTACGCAGCAACAAGAGCAACTCTGAAAAAGGAATTTGGAGGTGGCCACATTAAAGATGAAGTATTTAGAACAGTAAAGGAAGATGTATCATTACATGGTTATAAAAAATACTTGGTGTCACAATCTTCTCCTGCCCCATTGACTGCAGCTGAGGAAGAATTACGGCAGATTAAAATTAATGAGGTACAAACTGACATGGGTGTGGACACTAAGCATCAAACACTACAAGGAGTAGCATTTCCTATTTCTCGAGAAGCTTTTCCGACTTTGGAACATTTAAGTAACAGACAGCTCAACTATGTGCAATTGGAAATAGATATAAAAAATGAAATTATAATTTTGGCCAACACAACAAATACAGAACTAAAAGATTTGCCAAAGAGGATTCCCAAAGATTCAGCACATTACCGTTTCTTCCTGTATAAACATTCCCATGAAGGAGACTATTTGGAGTCCATAGTTTTTATTTATTCAATGCCTGGATACACATGCAGTATAAGAGAACGGATGCTGTATTCTAGATGCAAGAGCTTTCTGCTAGAAATTGTAGAAAGACAACTACAAGTGGATGTCATTAGAAAGACTGAGATAGACAACGGGGATGAGTTGACAGCAGACTTCCTTTATGAAGAAGTACACCCAAGCAGCATGAACATAAGCAAAGTTTTGCAAAACCAAAAGTTCCTGCAGGAAAAAAGGGGAATTTGAAGACTTATTAGGGGTCCAGCTGAAAGTGAAGCCACTGCTGATTAAAATCATTATATTAAGCATTACAATACACACAAAATCATTATATTAAGCATTACAATACAATCATTATATTAAGCTTTTTTTTTTTTAAGATTTTATTTATTTATTCATGAGAGACACAGAGAGAGAGAAACAGAGGGAGAAGCAGGCTCCCAAGGAGCAGGGAGCCCGATGCAGGACTTGATCCCAGGACCCTGGAATCATGACCTGACCCGAAGGCAGACGGTTAACCATCTGAGCCACCCAGGCGCCCAAGCATTTTTTAAAAGTCCAGCTTTTAGTACAGGAGAACCGAAATCATTCCATGTTGATACATAGTAGGGAAAAAAATTGTACTTTTTGAAAAATAGCACTTTTCACTTCTGTGTGCTTTTAAAATTAAGGTTATAGAAGACTCATGATCTCTATTTTTGAGTTAATGCTAGAAAAGGGTTCGACATAGTGATGTTTAATTTTGTCACACTGTTTTCACAGAGTAATAATGATTCCATACTTTCACACACTTCTTAAAATTTTATACATTTGGGCCAATCCCAGAAAGCCTAATGTCTCAAAGTAAGATACACTCCTTATTACTCTTTAGTGAGACATCAATTTTTTTTCTTGAAGGGAGAAAGACCTTAAAATATTCATACTACTTAATGAATATGTTAAGGACCAGGTTAGATTATTTTCTCAGCTGAGAACTTAGTGTGCCTAGGTAAAGAAGCAGTGCTTAGCTCTCAGATGATGGGATCATGTCTGCAACTTTTAGAAACAGTACTTTATTGCAGAGTCTTTTCTATTTGACTTTTTTTGGTTTTTTTAATGGCATTAACATTTCAGAAGATCAGTTCAGTCCGAAACCTTAAAGGTACCAGATATTTTCTATACTGCAGGATTTCTGATGACGTTGAAAGACATATTAAACAGCTTTAGTAAATTCTCTTTCTAGTGCTTTAAAGTTTCCTTTTCAGAAGTAACTCATTTCATTATAAGTAGTTTGAGGCTAAATATCTATGTTCAGATTGAATATTAACATCATTAAAAAGAAAACAAAATTAAAGTCAACAGTGTTGAAAAAATCGTAAACATCAAGATTGATTTTTCTCCAGAATCCCAGAACCATATATTAATAGGCAAATTGTGTTCTTTATTACTTTTGAGGAAATACTCATTTAATAAAACTGTTTGAAAGTCCTAGTACTTATCAGCCTAATACAAATTAAATACTTAAGAAACTTGTTTCAATTTATATCTTATTTCAAAGCACATTGAACTATTTAAAGCTTTGCATTTTCAGTTACAACCTACAGAAATTTTGAGCCTCTTTTTTTTTTGGATACTTGAAATAGGGAAGGAGATGGAACACTTTGTCATGTTAAATCTGATAAACCTGCTGCAAGAGCCATAACTTTGAGGAGTTTTCTAAATGAACTATGGGGATCCAGGATTTAGGATTTCTTGATCTAAACTTTATGCTGCATATAACATTAGAAATGCACATTTCATGCTATAAAATATGAAACACATTTTTATACCTTATTATCTAAGGTACTATATGCATCTTTCAAAAATTCAGTGTGTGTTCAAGTAAAGCATATTAGAATAATTATGGGTTGACAGGATTTTTTTTCTAGAGGTAAGAGTGTTTGTGTGGGGTTTTGTTTGTTTACAAATAATCAGACTATAATATTTAAACATACGAAGTAATTGGCAGTAATGTTGCACTTGTTTACTAAAGATACACTTTAAGTTGTTCCATGGGTGCCCACATAGACACACATGTACACAAATTACTGCATTGAGAATCCTAGAGCTATGTTGCAGACCATAGCTCAAGCTGTATTTTCAATCAGAAAGAATGTAGAACCTGTCATGAAGGTATAAAATAATTTGGTGGTGAATGTTTTTCTGTACCATTCATGTGTAATTATAGTCTAAATTCTGCTACACTACATGAAAATAAATGGACATTCCAGAATATAGATGTGATTATATAGTCTTAAACTAATTATTATTAAACCAAGATTGCTGAAAAATCAGTGATGCATTTGTTATAGAGTACAACTCATTGTTTACAGTATGTTTTAGGTGATATCATCATAACAATAGAAGGTGATCAAAGTATTCCAGATAAATTTATATAGCAGTGAAGAATTACATGCCTTCTGTGGACATTTTATAAGTGCATTTTATATTGCAATAAATTATTTTCTCTTTAAAAAAATGATATGATCACATTAATTATTAAGTTAGCTTCTAACTCTATACAGTTATGATTTCTTTAACATTTATACTTTTATTGAATTTAATTTTTTCAATTACCAAATAATTTTGTAAAAGTTTTGTATAAATTTCACTGAGTGTGAAAAATAAATTGATACCGTATGTCTAGAAGCCAATTTTTTCCATATATCTTAAAAGTCATTAATATATTCATGCCTTTTTTTTCAAGCTCTTCTATTTCTATAAGTTTATTCTAAGGAAATAATTGGAAATGCATAGGAAGTTTTTCTCACGAGAATTTTTACCACAAAAGAGCCAAGATGTCCATCCACAGATGAATGGATAAAGAAGATGTGGTATATATACACAATGGAATATTACGCAGCCATCAAAAGGAATGAGATCTTGCCATTTGCAATGACGTGGATAGAACTGGAGGGTGTTATGCTGAGCGAAATAAGTCAATCTGAGAAAGACATGTATCATATGACCTCACTGATATAAGGAATTCTTATTCTCAGGAAACAAACTGAGGGTTGCTGGAGTGGAGGATGGGGTGGGAGGGCTGGGGTGGCTGGGTGATAGACATTGGGGAGGGTATGTGCTATGGTGAGCGCTGTGAATTGTGCAAGAGTGTTGAATCACAGATCTGTACCTCTGAAACAAATAATGCAATATATGTTAAGAAAAAAAAAAGAAGAAGATAACAGGAGGGGAAGAATGAAGGGGGGGAATCGGAGGGGGAGACGAACCATGAGAAACGATGGACTGTGAAAAACAAACTGAGGGTTCTAGAGGGGAGGTGGGTGGGAAGGGATGGGTTAGCCTGGTGATGGGTATTAAAGAGGGCACGTTCTGCATGGAGCACTGGGTGTTATGCACAAACAATGAATCATGGAACACTACATCAAAAACTAGTGATGTAATGTATGGTGATTAACATAACAATAAAAAATTTTTTAAAAAGAATTTTTACCACATGCTATATACTATAATAGAAAAGGAGAGACCAATATAATGCATTTAATTGATAATATGCCATATAGCCATTCTATTGGATATTCTTACGTCTAGAAACATAGAATAAACTTGTGTTTAAAAATAATGTTAGTTAAAAACAAATAATATGCCTTTTTAAAATTTTCAGTTCAAGTATCTCCAAATTCAAAGCAATGAATCTGTTAATTTGAAATAAGTACAATAAATATATAGCTATCTAAAAATGAGGAAATATGGTAGAAATAGAGTAAATTTTCGAGTATGCTATCTGGGAGGGATAATATTAAAATAGTTACTCCATTAAACATTTAGCAATTGTTTTATCAAATTGTTTTATCAAATTGTTTTATCAAATATTATGCCACTATTTATTTCCATTACCTAACTCCCAGATCATATATCACATGTATTTCTACCTGTTATCCACACTAACTTAGTCTTTACAGTGCCAACCTCTTAACCTAACAAGCTTCTTTAAGTGTTTTTATGCCCGGAAATTCTGTAACTTTGCAAATTAGGCACACAACGTCTGCAATCCACTCAAAAGCTGTTATATGTAATTCTCATTATTTTAATGTGAAATTTAAGAAAATCGTAAGACAGAGATTTTAACTTCTAAAAAGTGACCTCATCCCAGGATCTCAGACCTATTCTGTTTCACAAATGTCTATCATTATTAGTTTAGAGATATATAAAGATATTACTGTTAGTAATCAACCCCTCCCTACTTATCCCTCAAAGTCATTCCAACCAGTTACCAGTTGAAGCAATTGATGAATGCAAACTGATGAATTAAAGAAAAAAAAGAGACACAGTGAGAGAAAGAAAGAAAGAAGATGGAAATCAGATGGGAAGACTTTATCAACAAAAAAAAAGAATTCCCAAGCTTGTAGGTTGTGCATCTGAATACTGTAAAAGTTTTTCAAGTGTGCAGTACACCAAGGCAGAAATATTGCTATGCAATTTCAGAACACTGGAGATAAAGACTTACAAGCTGGAGAAAGAGAGAAAATATTCCCCAGTTGCTAAGCTTGTGGGAACCCCACAAATCCTGTATAATCAAGCATCATGATAAAAGTGTACATTTTGTTGATACAAATTTCCTCAGAAAACATTTCAACTTTGATCAAATATGTATAGTTGTAGAAACAGAATTCTTCACATTTGATATAAACTGACCAGATAGACATCATTCCTGAACAGACTGGCGTGGAGCATGAAGAAGAGGATCTGCAAAACCTGTATCTATGAACAGAACGTCACATCTGGACACAAATGACTAGGAAAATATGATTTAAAATTATTAATAGAAATATGTGGCATGGTGATTGAGTTTGGGGAGGTATGCGTGTGAGTGTGCTTATGCATCTGTATATATTCTTCAGACGTTTTTAAACCAATACCATTATTGTTTTATACTATCATTTCATTAAATCTTAGTAAATCATTCAGTGATCTTTACAAAGCCCCATGTTGCACAATTTTTTCAGATATTGTCAAATGCAACATAAAACCCGAGAAGATTTAATACTGGCATCCAGGTAAATTTTTAAAAATATTTATTCTGCCGGGGCACCTGGCTGGCTCAGTTGGTAGAGTGCATGACTCTTGATTTCAGGGTGGAAAGTTTGAGCCCCATATTGGGTGTAGGGATTACTTAAAAATAAAATTTAAAAAAAAATTATTTTGCCTTAATTTATTGGAAGTAATGTCCATTCAAGCGAGGAGCAATTCTGGTGTGTTTAAATACTTAACCAATTTTGAAATCTAGTTTATGTCTTTGTCTAAGTATGCAGGAGGAAGATAAAATTGTATTATACTGATCTGTGGGAAACACTATGTGGAGATTCCATTGCTGTGTTAGTGCTCTAAATACGTAGCTATCTTAGGTAGTATAGATCATCCTCAGTGGGCTTTGAGTCCCTGCTGGTGTAAATGGTGGTCTGTTCTCTTGGGACAAGACATTGATGGTAAATGCTTAACTATCTTGCCTTGCTGATGAAGCTTTCAACCTCAGTTCTCTCTGGTGCTGCTACACTTCAAAGACCTATCTGAGTACTTCAGCTTTACATTCTCCTCACCTCATGCTTCAGAGAACCTGGCAAGCATATAAAATATGCTCCTCGGCTACCCCTGTTCTTTCACAAAGGGTTATTTATGAGTTCATGTACCTTTTGAAACTGATACATACCATGAGAAACAAGAAAGGTGCTAGATTAAGTCTTAACTCTGCCTCATACATTACGTAGTTCTTTCTAATTCTGGCTAGGCCCATATCGATCTAGGGCTTCTCTGAGAAACTGTAACCTCCAAAGTCTATGTCAAGATATGAAGGAATAAGTCCTGCATTAGTTGCTAGGGCTGCCATTAAGTGGTGCTATGGACTGGATGGGCTTAAAAAAAAAAACAAAAATTTAATTTTTCACAGTTCTAGAGGCTGGAAGTCCAAAATCAAGGTGTCAGCAGGTTTAGTTTTTCTGAGGTCTCCGTCCTTGGATGGTAAATGTCCACCTTCTCGCTGTGTTCTCATATGGTCTTTTCTCTGTGAGTACGTATTACTGGTGTCTCTTCCTCTTCTTACAAAAACATTGAATCATTGCCCTATCTTTATGACCTCATTTAATCTTATTTACCTCTTTAAAGAACTTACTTCCAAATACAGTCATATTGGTGATTCAGGCTTAAACATGTGAATTAGGAGGTGGGTATCTGGGGGAGGGGGTGCTATAATAAGTCCCAATGTCCTCAGTTACTCAAAGCTACTCAGATATTTTGAAAACTCCAGTGGGTATAGCCACTGACCTGTCTCCCACATTCCTCAATAAACAGCCACTTCTGTAAGTCCTCTGAAAATTTAAAATTCTCCAGTTGCCCAATTCATTCTCCATAATTACCTAGCCACTCCATGCTTCAGTAAATGAAGTTTTAATCCTGACTGCTTGGGGTCTCCTTGACCTTTTCCAGTTGTATGGTAAACATTAGGCCTGGTTGGTTAAGATTGATTATATTTTCCATCTTCTCTGGAAAAAGGATTTTAACAAGAGGTTTAGATGATCCATACTACCTCAGATGACAAAATATTTACAGACACTAAAATATCAGTAGAATAAATATGAAACATGGTAGATGATAACCAATGCTTAGTGGTACTCCTACTGTCTGTTTAAACAAAGGCTGAAATTAAAACTCAAAATATGTGGAAATTAAACTACACGTTGCTGAACATCCAATGAATCAAAGAGAAAATCAAATGGGAAATTAAAAAAAAATACCTTGAGACAAATGAAAATGGAAATGACATACTAAAACTTGTGAGATACTGCAAAAGCAATTCTAAGAGGAACGTTTATGATAAACACTTATAGTAAGAAAAAAAGAAATATTTCTAGTAAAGAAACTAACTTTATGCCTCAAGGAGCTACATAAGGAAGAACTAACTAAGCCCAAATTTAACAGAAGAAAGGAAATAATAAAGATTAGAGCAGAAATACATAAAATAGAGTCTAGAAAGAATAAACAAGATTGACTAACCAGAAATAGAAAAGAGAAAGGACATTTTCAAATAAAAAGTTATAAATAAAAGAGGATTTACAATTGATACTACAGAAATACAGGGTCATCAGAGATGACTATGAAAAATTATACACTAAAACAGTGTGGAATTGGCATAAAAACAGATGTATAAGCCAATGGATCAGAAGAGAGAGCCTCAAATAAATCTATATATCTACACTCAACTGGTCTTTGGCAAATGTGCCAAGAACTCCCAATGGGGAAAGATAGTTTCTTCAATAAGCAGTGTTGGGAAAACTGGATATCCATATGCAGAAGAATGAGATTGGACTCATTTCACATCATGTACAAAAATCAACTCAAAATGGATGAAAGACATAAATGTCACACCTGAAACTGTGAAACTACTAGAAGAAAACAGAGAAAAATCTCCTTGACATTGATCTTGGCAAAAGTTTTTGGGATCTGACAGCAAGAGCACAAGTAACAAAAGTGAAAATAAGCGAGTGGGAATATGTCAAACTAAAAAGCTTCTGCAAAGCAAATATAGTGAAGACACAACCTATGGAATAAGATAAAATAATTGCAAACCATTTGTCTGATAAGGTGTTAATATCCAAAATATCTAAAGAACTCAAATAACACAATACCAAAAAACCTCAAAACCCCAAAACAACAACAATAAAAAATAACAAACAAAAAACCAAATAATCCAATTAAAAAAAATGAATAGGGGAAATGAATAAATGTTTCTCAAAAGAAGACATACAAATTGCCAACACATATATGAAAATGTGCTTAATGTTACTAATCACCAGAGAAACAGAAATCAAAACCACAATGAGATACTACTTCACATCTGTTAGAATGGTTATTATTAAGAAGACAAAAATTTTAAAAATGTTGGTTGAAAAAAAAACAGTGTTGGTGGAAAAGGGAACCTTGATACACTGTTTGGTGGGAACTAAACTAAACTATGGAAAACAGAATGGAAGTTTCTCAAAAACTAAAATTAGAACTACCATATGATCCAGCTATCCCACCTCTGGGTATATATTCAAAAGAAATGAAATCAATATCTTGGAAAGGTATCTGCACTCTTAGGTTCATTGCAGGGTTATTCACAATATCCAAAGCATGAAAACAATCTAAATGTTTATCAGTGGATGAACGAATGAAGAAAATGCGATGTATATATACAGTGGGATATTATTCAGCCTTAAAAAAAGAAGAGCGTGCCAATTGCAACAACATTGATGACATTATGCTAAGTAAAATAAGCCTGACATAGAAGCGCAAATACTGCATTTTATTTATATGTGGAATCTAAAAATGTAGAACTCATAAAAGTAGAGTGGAATGGTGGTTGCCAGGGCCTGGGACTTGGGATAAAACGAAAGATGTTAGTCAAAGGGTAAAATGTTTTAGTTATGCAGAATAAATAAATTCTGGAGATATAATATGCTGCATGGTAATTATTGTTTATAATACTGTATTGATACTTTAAATTTGCTGAGAGTAAATCTTCAGTGTTCTAATCACCAAGGAAAAAAAAAGTAACTATGTGAGCTGATGGATATGTTAATTAGGTTAATTGTGGTAGTCATTTTACAGTGTATACATAGATCACACTTCATGTTCTACACCTTAAATACACACAGTTGTCTACTTGAGTCAGAAAGTTGAAGTTTTGAAATTTAGTTAAAGAAACCAACTCATCTATCTAAAATTAGTTTTAGAATTTAGTTCCACTCAATTGTTTCATTATTTCAACCTGTATCACTTGCCATTTAATTTACCCTACCTCTATTTTTCTCTTATTCTTATTAGAATCCCCTTTGAAATTTCCTGGCCATTGAAACACAGCCCCAGTTCTCTAGCCAACAGTAATTCAGATGTCAATACTCCAGACTTTGAAACATCAGTTTCATTAGCTTGAAAAAGGTAATTTATTTAGCTTGCTTTCTAGCAACTTTGAACATTCAATATGTGCTAAAAATCTGCAAATAACACAGTATACTTCTCCACGCTGACCCTTCAAATGTTTTCTAACTCAATAAGGTTAAAAAGTAGCTTCCTCACACCATATTTCAAGCTTGTATAGGAAGTACTGGCTATTAGAAGATAATTAAAAAAAAAAAAACAAAAACAGGAGGAATTCTTTTTTATCTGTAGAGTTACGAATATGTTTTGATCATATGGGTTTATGTAAAAATCAATTTAAGGTTTTCAACAGATGTTCATCTACTTGATGGTATAATATTTTGCTTGGCTTAAAAAAATAAGCAATGTGTATCAAATGAAAGCGAGCAATCTGCTTTTTGTGGTTCCTTTTACAGTCGAGTTATTTAATAGAATTTAGAAACAAATGAACTTAGAAAACAGAAAACCCCTGAAGCAAGTAACAAAAATATTTTTCATTTCCACATTTTATTTGAATAGGACATACAACCCATGCTGGGAATTTGGTGTTGGTTTTGTGAGGACAAAATTTGTATTATGCCTCTGAGAAAACAAATTCAATCATTTTGTCCCAAATGGAATCCTTTTGCAAATATACTATCATGAAATTTTTGAATAAAAATTTTAGGAAATTTTAAAAAATTAGGAAAATTTTGCGCATTCTCATATTTTACCAAATAATTGATGTGTATCATATCAAAGTTTGTCTAGGGCTAAATCTGATTCAAGCCCTTCATTAATTCTTTTTGTTTCCTTGTAAGTTTTCTCTCTTCCACTCAGTCTGTTCATTTCAATGAGAAAGGATTTCCTTAGGATGGCCTGAAGCTTGTTGCATTCACAGTCAAGTTAAGAATCACCTGAAATACGCTTTAATCGTAATAAAACCATTCTCCCAAATCCAACCCTGGCTTTTAACAACATTAATTCTGGTTCAACACTTTTGGTCTCAGGATCATTCAGAATATAGCTCTATGTGTCCACTTGTATTTTAATGATTTCCTTCATTCCTAATTTTATTATTTTGCACTTCAAAATTATGCTGCTGTCTTGTAATTAAACTGGCAATGTTTGTGTTGACAGTCTTAATTCCACCAAACTTTTAGTTTCCTTTTTCCCCTCATTCTTTCCATTGGTTCCTTATTTTAGCATATGCCCATGTTTGTGGGCTTTCCGGTCTAAGCTACAACTGTACAATAGCAATTTTACCATGAACCTTCTCCTACATTTGGGAGCCATTCCATTCCTTCCTTAAAAGCTAAATTTTCCTCCCCATAGTCCGTTTTCAGTGTTTTCCCAAAAGGCTGAAAAATAGGGAGGCTGTGCCAGGGAAGTCAAAGACCAGGAAAAGCATTAACTTCGTTACATGAGTTAACTTACGTTGGAAGATGTGTAGACAGTCACATATCTTTTATTCTGTGTCCTGTTCCAGTTCTGCATTTATCAGGAATGTATTTCAAAGCATCTGCAGAACTGCACTGAACGCCTCCGACAACTCATGTGAAGATATTAGGAGGCCAATATAGAATGACCTTTAGCCAGATAACATAGCCACACTCTAAGAAGAAACTACACTTTCTAACCTTGACTTGCCCATTTCCCATCCCCTTTGCAAATAACTAAGAGCATCCTTCCATCAGATTATGCCTTGAAATTTCTCTAGCTAAGGTCATTTAGTTTGGCAGTCTTTGTTTTTGCAGCTGTCCATGGCCTGTGACTCTACTGACCACCCTCTTATTTGTTGATTTGTAGGAAGAAACCAAGTTTTCCCATTGTTCAAATTATTTGTTACCTCTTCTTTGTTCCCTCTACCAGCTTCTTTTCTTGTATGTATTTGTCCAGAGTTCCACCTGTGAGACATTGATGATAATGAATATTCATCTTGTAATAGTTTGGGCCCCTTAGATAATTTCAACAGAAAGTTTTGTAGGAATTTTAATTTCAGTATGCCTAAACCAAACTCCTTATCCTTTTTGCCAAACTTGCTCCTACTGCCACATTGCCTATCCTGTTGATGATACACATCCTTTTTGATCAGACAGCCCAAGACAGTTGGAATTAAATCTAAACTTTCAATTCCTCATCAATAATTTCACTCCGCTTGGCTACATGAATTACTTTTTTTAAAAATGTCAAATGTAACTTGATGCCTATGATTATTTTCATATGGTATTTCTTATATTATTTACCACTCACATAACTAGAAAATTTCTGTTGAGCCTTCAAATCACAGTTCACAGGTTGGATATTTTCTGAGACCCTGGTTTAAGCCCTCCATTTTTTACTTATAATGCCACTGTTTGTCAAGTCTTTGTATCTATCATTGCACAGATTATACTGTTACAGTTTGAGTTTATATTCATTTCTTTTATTAGTTTTTGGGTCATCTGAGGGATAGAATTATGTCACTTCACCCTTGTGTCACCAACTTTAATCACAGGGCTTGACATATATAGACTTTTTTAAAAAACTTGGCTAGTGACAGCAGATAAAATAGGTAACCCCACACCTTCCTTCCCCATGGAGACAATGACTTAACAATACATGGACCAACTGACAGGTGAAAAATCCAGAAAGCAGTTAGTTTACCACACCACAAGCGAGGCACAGCCAAGAAGACCTGCACTGAATCTCGTAGGAATATTTGTGGTATTTACTGGCCATGCCCCTTCCTCTGGCACAGTAATGCACAATCAGGAGAACACTCCCAATTCCTGACTTCTCTCTAAGGAAAGAAAAAGAGGAATGGAACATATATCCTGATGGGGTTTTGAAATTTAAGTGAGGTTTGGTGGGGTGACGTCCAGAGCCAATGGCCCAGAAAGAATTCTTGAGACATCTCTGGTGCAAAAGGTGGTTTTATTAAAGCACGGGGACAGGGCAGAAAAAGCTGCTGCCCCAGGATTTGTGAGGGGTGGCTGATTATATACTATGGGGTTGGGGGAGGTAAGGAAAAGGGAGGTTTCAAAAGGATTTTTGTATGTTAAAGAAGACTCACAGGACACGAGGCCATGCCATTGTCAAGGTAAGGCTGTTTTTCCTTCTAGCAAGGAATTAACAGTAAAATAGTTGGGAGCTTCCTGGAGTAACAGTATACTTTGTCTTCCCTTCTGGAAGCTACGCCCTCGATAGAAATGCTTAGTTCTTGTAAATTGCTAAGACTTTTGTAAACTGAGGGAGACTCAAGTTTTGCAGGACTGTAAACTCTATAAGTTAACTATTTGTTTTTCTTTAGGGCAGCCAGGAGTGCCTGAGGAATGTCACAAATATCCCACGGGGGGACGGGTTGTGAGGTATCAGTTTCTGCTTGTCCTCAGCTAGCCTTCTGCTCCTTCATCACATCCCATGTTCTGTTTTTGGGGGGAGGCTGCATGAGGGTTGGTTTCCATCTTGCCTCAATCTAAATGCTGACAGGAATGGGCAGCAGCTTGGAGGCCACTAAGAAGAAAGGCATTACCGTGGCTTGGTCTAGCACCAGAGTGTTTGCAGAGAGTTACTACAGATAGACACTAGGGGAAGCTCCAGGACCATGGCTTGTTACAACACCAGCGAAGCTTCAAGTACCACAGGCCCCCACTGAGTAGAAAGAGACACACCTGTTCAACGAGGAGATTACATGCACAAGCTCAGAGAAAATACATCACTACAATAGGCTTGAGAAGTCTCCAGGATTTCTAGCCAGGCTGATTGGTGATGACACACAGAGAAAACGATGTGAAATCAGACACAGTGATTGGAGGGATGTTTCTAGGAGCTAAAAATCCTGGCAGCCACCAGATGCTGGAAGAGACAAGGAATGGGTTCTCCCCAAGAGTCTCCTCAGGGAGGACCCCGCCCTGCTAGCACCTGGATTTCAGCCCAGTAATACTGATTTTTTCCTGGCTTCAGAAATGTGAGAAAATAAATTTAAATTGTTTTAAGCCACGCTATTTGTGGTAATTTGTTACAGCAGTCACAGGAAAATAACACAGTTACTAACTTCATATGGGTATCAGTTGTGCTTTGAAGACAAACACACAAATAAAAGCCATGGAATGAATGATGTTGACTGACTTAAAAAAAATTGCTGGGAAAGAAAGAAATTAAGAATTAAGGACCCAAGGGATATGGTTAGCATCTGAGAAAGTAATTTGGTTATAGTTTTAAGTGTGCAGTAATTTGCATATGGCTAAAAGAAAATTAATTTACAGGGTTTTTATACTATCATGCGTAAACACTCAATTATTTTAAAAAAACACAAGTGCAATAAATGAAGTAATTGAAGTGCATGGATAATTAATACAATTTAAAAATTTACTAAAATTATTGTTATGTACCTAACAACATGAGTCATTTATGGTCTCTAAAGGTTTTATTTTTAAAATTTTTATTTATTTGTTTGTTTTTGAAATAAAGAGAGTATGAATGAAGTTGCTAAAAGGATGTATATAAATGTATGTATTATATTGCAATTTTTTTTTTAAAGAGATTGAAAGTATAGTACTAAAGAGCATAGGGTTTGGGACTAAAATGTCACTGTTTAAATCCTGGTTCTATTATTTACCAGTTGGGTGATCTTGGGTATATTATTTTACCTTTCTGTATCTTGCTTATTCAGTCTGAAACTGGTGATTTATTTATTTTTATTTTTTTTATTATGTTATGTTAATCACCATACATTACATCATTAGGGATTTTTTTGTATTTTTATTGTTATGTTAATCACCATACATCATTAGTTTTTGATGTAGTGTTCCATGATTCATTGTTTGTGCATAACACCCAGTGCTCCATGCAGAACGTGCCCTCTTTAATACCCATCACCAGGCTAACCCATCCTCCCACCCTCCCTCCCCTCTAGAACCCTCAGTTTGTTTCTCAGAGTCCATAGTCTCTCATGGTTCATCTCCCCCTCTGATTTCCCCCCCTAATTCTTCCCCTCCTGCTATCTTCTTCTTCTTCTTCTTCTTCTTCTTCTTCTTCTTCTTCTTTTTTTTTTTTTTTAACATATAATGTATTATTTGTTTCAGAGGTACAGGTCCATGATTCATCAGTCTTACACAATTCACAGCACTCACCATAGCACATACCCTCCCCAATGTCTATCACCCAGCCACCCCATCCCTACCAGCCCCCACCACTCCAGCAACCCTCAGTTTGTTTCCTGAGATTAAGAATTCCTCATATCGGGCGCCTGGGTGGCTCAGTTGGTTAAGCGACTGCCTTCAGCTCAGGTCATGATCCTGGAGTCCCGGGATCGAGTCCCGCATCGGGCTCCCTGCTCGGCAGGGAGTCTGCTTCTCCCTTTGACTCTCCTCTCTCTCATGCTCTCTGTCTCTCATTCTCTCTCAAATAAATAAATAAAATCTTAAAAAAAAAAAAAAGAATTCCTCATATCAGTGAGGTCATATGATATGTCTTTCTCTGATTGACTTATTTCACTCAGCAAACTGCTAGAACTCATACAGGAATTCAGTAAAGTGGCAGGATATAAAATCAATGCACAAAAATCAGTAGCATTCCTATACATCAACAACAAGACAGAAGAAAGAGAAATTAAGGAGTTGATCCCATTTACAATTGCACCCAAAACCATAAGATACCTCCGTGTAAACTAGTGATTTAAATAGACTTCACTGGGTTGCTCTGTGAATTAAATGGATTGATATTTATACATTATTTAGAACTGTACCAGGTGTTTAGTTATTTAAAAATGCTAATATGGGATGCCTGGCTGGCTTAGCTAATAAAACATGCAACTCTTGATCTTGGGGTTGTAAGTTCAAGTCCCACGTTGGGTGTAGGGATTACTTTAAAAAATAAAACATTCCAAAGTGTTTGTTAATAAACAAGACAGATGAAGTACTCATCACTTTGGGCATAAGCTAAACTTATGATCTTTAAGATACCAGTGATTTTAAGAAGTTTTGCCAATCTTATAATTGTCAGTCCATTCAGACTATTATAACAAAAATACCACAGACTGGGTGGCTTAAACAATAAACATTTATTTCTCATAGATGTGGAAGTGGGGAAATTCAAGATTGAGGTCCTAGAAGATTCAGTGTCTTAAGAGAGTCTGTGTATTGGTGCCCTAGATGACTACCTTCTTCCTGTGTCCCCACATAGTAGAAGGGGTGAGGGAGTTCTCTAGGGTCTCTTTTATAAAAGCACTAATCCATTCCTGGGTTTGGTCATGGGTGGATCATGGGCTTCACCCTCATGATCTAATCACCCAAATGCCACACCTCCAAATGCCATCACATTGGCAATTAGGTTTCAACATATGAATTTTGAGAGGCACAAACATTTAGTCTTTAGCAATTAAAAAACTGCTAGTTTTGGAAAACTAAAAGAAAAATAGATACAACCATGTTAATGCTTCCTATTAGGAGTGACATGTTTCAAAAATGTTAACATAGATAACAAATATTTAAAAGAGGAAATGGGGCACCTGGCTGGCTCAGTAAGTAGAGAGTGTAACACTTGATCTTGGGTTGTAAGTTTGAGCTCCATGTTGGGTGTAGAAATTACTTAGAAATAAAATCTTTTTTTTTTTTTTTAACATTTTATTTATTTATTTGTCAGAGAGAGAAAGCACAAGCATGGGGAGCGGCAGGCAGAGGGAGAAGCAGGCTCCCTCTGAGCAAGGAGCCTGATGCGGACTCAATCCCAGGACACTGGGATCATGACCTGAGTCAAAGGCAGACGCTTAACGACTGAGCCACCCAGACATTCCTAGAAATAAAATCTAAAAAAAATAATAATAAAAGAAATAGACTGATCAGGTATGCATGCCTCTGGATGGTATTGGAAAACAATGGATGAATTATGATTCTGGAGCTCCCCTTTCTTTAGAATGCAGATAGGCAGGGGCACCTGGGTGGCTCAGTCGGTTAAGCATCTGCCTTCAGCTCAGGTCATGATCTCAGGGTTCTGGGATCAAGCTCTGCTAGGGGCCCCTGCTCAGCGGGGAGTCTGCTTCTCCCTCTGCCCCTCTCTGTCCCTCTCTACCCCTGTCTGCCTCTGTTTCTGGCCCTCCCCTTGCTCGTGCCTGTGCTCTCCCTCAAATACAATCTTTAGAATGCATATAGGCAACTTTACTTTTGTTGAGACATTCTACCTTTGTAAATGGCAATGCATTTGAAAAACTTACAGCCTTCTTTTACATTGATCTATTTTGATGACTTTTTCTACAACAAAAATTTCTGAACTGACTGTTGAATCTGTTATGTGTTCATTTTAATGATTCCTCTTTTTGAAAGGTATCTTATCTCTAAATTTTACGAATACTTTTCTGTGATCCTTGTAATCAACATGACTAGCAGAAATTTTCAAGAATTTGATTTGTTATACAAAGTGAATTAATCTGATGAATCATTCATTGTATATTCTTTTTATTCCATCTCCCCTTCAGTCATCATGGGACAATAGACATTATGGTTTTAGCAACTGTTATACTGGCAAACTTAACTGCGGCTTTGTTACTGCAAATGCCAAATACATCTGAATGTGTACAGAAACCCTTGCCAATGAAAAGTGGCATTAATTTTTCAATCTCTCTGAACAACTGAGTAAATCACTGTGTTCAATAATTTTTTTTTTTTAAATGTTTACTCTTCCAAAATCACAGGGTTTGGCTCTAAAATGAAAATAAACTTTCGGGCGCCTGGGTGGCTCAGTTGGTTAAGCGACTGCCTTCAGCTCAGGTCATGATCCTGGAGTCCCGGGATCGAGTCCCGCATCGAGCTCCCTGCTCGGCGGGGGGTCTGCTTCTCCCTCCGACCCTCCCCCCTTTCATGCTCTCTCTGTCTCATTCTTTCTCTCTCAGATAAATAAATAAAATCTTTTAAAAAATAAATAAATAAATAAACTTTCAAGCGATAAGAAGCACTTCCTCGTTGTTACCAGGACATGCATTTGCATTCCCAAATTAAATGGCATTTTCTTTTTTTTTTTTTTCAAAGATTTTATTTATTTATTTGAGACAGAGAGAATGAGAGGGAGGAGGGTCAGAGGGAGAAGCAGACCCCCCCGCTGAGCAGGGAGCCCGATGCGGGACTCGATCCCGGGACTCCAGGATCATGACCTGAGCCGAAGGCAGTCGCTTAACCAACTGAGCCACCCAGGCGCCCATAAATGGCATTTTCTTTATGTGGACTGTCCTCTCCCACTGCCTTAATTTATTAAGACCCTACTCATATTTCAAAGCTCAGCTAGCAGCCATCATCACCATCAATATTTTCCAACCACTTTCACCCAAAGAGAGCTTTATTATCTGAATCATTTGCTCATAAAGTCATAGGAATTTTGAAGCTAAAAGAGAACTTAAGAACAAGTAGATATAAATTTATATGGGAAGATCCCAGGTTCCATAGGAGTGAAGTGGCCTTTCCATCACAGCAACATGCTTAGCACACACACACAAAATTGAAGTTCCTGACTGTACTTTATTAATAAAATAGTAGTTTTTTCTTAGGATCCCACGGAAATCAATTAGTTGCCACCACAGAGATCAATGGTGTTGAATGACCAGGGCTTAGCCCCCACACATGATACCTCAACCTGATTTCATCCAGTAGAGGGATCATTTTAATTTGTGTTATATACATGGCTTTTAGTTAGAAGAAATTTATTAAAAAATAAACTACTACATTAAAACTTTGCTCTTTTCCATATATTTTTTACATTGTTTTGCTACCTATTTATCTGTTCATCTCTATATCCATCCATCCATCCATCCATATGAGTAGATAAGAAAGAATATAGGCTCCTTGTTAACACAACTTTGATTTTACATCCCCTTGAAGGGGATGATGTAAGGTATTATCAAGGCGATGATAATGTAATTTACCCTCCCACCCAGTTTATTCACAACTGCCTAAACTATGTAGTCAGTATTATTTCTGATATTAATGGTGATGAGAGTAATAAAGTCAGTTGAAGTGGAAATAGTATGTAATTTTATATGTATCAACAGTTTGACATAACTGACATCAACATTAATTAATGAAATTAATGATTCATTAAATGAAATCAAATATCAGAGAAACATGTTTTTATCCAGGAGGGTACAATGAACATATGCTCAACCATATTAAAGCAGTTTAGGATCACTTAAATAAATAACTTTTATTTTAAATATTTTTAAAAATATATAAATTTTATATATAAATATATAAAATATATAAATTATTTTAAATAAAATAAATAAAAATATTTATTTTAAATACATTTTATTTATTTTAAATAAATAAATTTAAATAAATAAATAACTTACCTATTCCACTTTAATTTATATCTCTAGGAATTAAACATAACGATAATGAAAATTCAACTGTATGGGTACTGAAATAAAATAAAGGCAAATTTACAAGATAACCTTTTAAAAATATATGTATGGAACACTTGGCATCTGACAATGTGCTACAGCAAAGGAACTAAAACTTGCAATAGCTTATATAAGATTTCTGTTTTTATCTCAATAATAATGAAAAAAATAGCTTAGTCCAGGGATAATGGGGAGCTGTTTCATTCTTTTCACATGACTTTTATCTCTGGATCCATGGCTCATCCAGGCCCTGACATAATTTTTGTATCCCAGCAATTGCAGAAGGCATAAAGTACAAGACTATTTAACCACATTCGTATAAGAGCATGCAGGGTCAGATTCCAAAGCCTAGGCAGATTCCAAGGACCCCTCACTTAGAAGGGCCCTATGCTTGGTTTAATGTACCACTGTCACCATCTTGAAATTCTTAAGAATATTCAACAAGGTCCCTGCATATTCACTCTTCATTGAACCCTGCAAATTATGACCCTGAGAGAATGACCCAAGCACACATTCCTTCTTTTCACCTTTTATTTGCCAGAATTTGGCTATATGACCGCAACTTGTTATAATGTTATATCTTGCTGGTAGCCAATACCAGCTAAAACTCAGGAGTTCTAATATTAAAAGAAGGAAGTAAAGAATATTATCTATAACCAGTAAACTAAATCACAATATCTATGTTTTCCATTGTTTTATTACCAGAACTTAGCAATACTATAGGCACATGGCTGATGCTTGGCATATTTTGTTGTTGTTGTTGTTAGCTAAATGAATATACGGTTCAATAACTAACTAAACAGAACTAAACAAACTAAAATCTTTCCATTTTAGGTAGATGTATGTCACCAAAGCCATTAGGAAAATGAGACTGTCCCAAACTAGAAATATTTAATATTAGATAAGCATTTCCAAAATTAGAAAATACTTTCAAAATCCTTGATACACGATAGGCAAAATTAGGTTAGTAGTAGTCCTGCAGAGTTCTATTTTCGTAAGTATAAATTATATTTGATCAAACCACATATTACAGAGGTACAAAATCTCATGTTCTCTACTCACTGAGTATATCAAATGACTCTTGGAAAGCATAGTCTTAATTCAGGCACAGTTTGGTGTCATAACTTCCTTTCTGTAACCACCCTAACCAAGAGTAATATATTTTTTTAAAAAGAGTGTTAGAACAATTCCATGTGATACCACGAACCTGAATGATCGGCTGATGTTTGTGTAAGTGACATATACACAAAATTATAACAATATCGAGTCTTTTAGTGTAGAGCGAAACAAGCTTACTGCTAAAATAATCACTATGTTTTACACATTATTACAACAGCGTAAGGTAACTGATGGTCATTTTGATTACTTACTATACTTGTATAAGGAATTTAGAAAAAGCTCAATCAAAAGAATTATAGCAAAATAGTTTGAGGCCATAAAAGAGGTGTAAGGTTTGCATTTCTGGAAAAAATTCTCATAAAAAACTAAAAGCATTTCTTATATTTTGTAAATTGTAAATTTTGTGCCCATTACTATAAAAATGCATTAGATATTCAACCAGAGGATCCACTGGAGAAAAAGTAATGCATAGAATGCATTACTGTAGTAGAATGAAAGCTAAAAAATAATTTTTAAAAGAGCTAAAATGGAATGACTCAAAAAAGAGAAATTTATTTTTCTCTTCCACAATGTATAGTATGGGTACACACAGGATCTCATGGATCTCATGGGTATACATTGGATCTACTCAGAGTATTCATTTCAGAATAGTTAGGGGCTCTGCTATCCTTGAAACATGATTTTCCAGGCAGCACCATTCATGGCCATTCATAGGCAGGGAAGAAAGTAAGAATGAGCCCAGGCCAAGTTTCTCTTAAGCCAGTGAGATGGGAGTTGCTGATATGATTTCCATTCACATTTCACTGGTTGAAAATTTAGACATGTAGTCACACTAACCTACAAGTGAGGCAAAAAAAAAAAAATGCTATCTAGTTAGGAAGGTTTGTATTTAGAGAAAAGAAGATTAAATTGAGGTAATGAACATGTATTATAACAACACTTCCCAGGAAATGTTATTTAAGAGTAGAGATTTTTGTTTGAAAATTATTTGTACTTATGGAATTTCGAGTAAGACATTTCAAGAAGGTCTTATGGGCTTGTTTCTAAAACTCTTTTACTTAGAACAGATTTCGACTTATGGAATAATTATGAAGATAGTGTTCCTATATCCTCCACTCCCAATTTCCCTTATTATTAACACTTTATATTAGTATGGTACTTTGTTACAATTAAATAATAGAACATTATTATTAACTAAAGTTTGTATTTTATTCAGATTTCCTTAATTTTTACCTAATGACCTTTGTTCATTGCTGGTGTATAAGAAAGAATTGACTGTTTTATATTAACCTTGTATCCTTGCTTTCTTAGATGATAAGACCTAGGCACAAGGGCAACTCTGTGCCAATAAGCACACCCTAATGGCCAGATCTTGATCGCTAATGCTATTCTCCAATAAAAGGAGCTAGTGTTCCTTGGAGAAATGGATAACTCTAGGACCGAGATAGGAAATATATGTGAGCTGGAAGCATCTTGTTAGTGACAGAGTAAAAAGGTGCTCAAAAACCAAAACCAAAACTGAAACCACCATGATACTGACAGGTGAAAGGCACAAAGAGGTCACCTTAAAGAACTTTTCATAGCAAAAGCTGAGGACACAATAAATAGTATCAGGTTATAACCCGAAGTATAAAATAAATATCCATGATTCCATACTGATATAAGGGAGAAGAGACATTTCTCCCTTGCAGAATTTCAATTAAATTTTGTAGCTCCTATGCTCTCAAGCAGGTTGAGTATAACTACACACTCCTTAAGTGTGGGGTGAACAAAGTAACTTTATTCCAAAGGGCATAATATGGAAAGGAGAAAAATAGTGGGTTTAGAGGGAATAACTCTTACAAACACTACTTCAGCAAGGTCATCAAGGCCAACATCAACCGCAATAATTCAGGGCGCCTGAGTGGTGCAGTTGGTTAAGTGTCCAACTCTTGGTTTCAGCTCAGGTCATGATCTCAGGGTCCTGGGATCGAGCCTCACGTCAGGCTCCAGGCAGTGTGGAGTCTGCTTGCGCTTCTCTCTCTCCATCTCCCTCTGCCCCTCCCTGCTATCTCTCTTTGAACTAAATAAATAAAATCTTAAAACAAACAAACAAACAAAAAAACAGCAATAATTCATGTGGATAGTTTGTACCCTTATATGATGTAACAAATCACACTTTGTGGCCTTTTCTCAAAAATACAGAGCCCCAGTCCCATCGTATTAAGAACATGTATTCTACAGTTGTTGAATAGAGTACTCTATAAATGTTGATTAGAACAATTTGATTGATAGTTCTACTCAGGTCAACTATATTTTTATTAATCTTCTGTCTGCTTGATCTATTAATTACTGGAAGAGGGGTGTTGAAATCTCAAACTATAGTAGTAGATCGGTCGGTCCAGTTCTTTTAGTTCTATCAATTGTTGCCTTGTGTATTTTGATGCCCTGTTCTCAGGTACATACATGCTAAGACCTGTTATGTCTCCTTGGACAACTGACCACTTTTTCATTATGCAGCACCCATCTTTATCTCTGATAATTCACCTTGTTCTGAAACTTGTTTCATCTGCAATTATAGATACTCCAGATTTGGTTCAATTGGTGTGAACATGGTATATCTTTTTTCATTCCTTTACTTTTAAGCTATCTGAATTTTTTATATTTAAAATGGTTTCTTTGAGATAATATATTGTTGAATTGATTATGACAATCTGACATTTAATTGGTGTATTGAGACTATTCACTCTTAAATTGATTGTCAATATGTCTGTATTGATATCTACTATATTTATAATCACTTTATATTAATTGTATTCTTATTTGTTTCTTTTTTTTTTTCTGTTTTTGTCTTCTCTAACAGAATTTTGTCATTCCCTTTTATCTCCTTTCTTATCATATCAGTTACACTGTTTTTAAAATATATTTTTTGAGTGGTTGTTCTAAAGTGAGTAAAATATTTTTAACCGTCTTAATTCCAACTTTAAAAAACAACACTATGCAGCATCATGTTAATTCAGGTTATTTGTAACAGAGTATTTCCTATACCTTCCTCTGATCGCTCATGACATTGCTGTCATTTATTTTATTGCCTATAATATTGTTGCTTTTAATACTTTAAACAGTTATTTGTTAGATCAACCAACAGTAAGAAAAAGATCATTTACCTACATTTATTTTTTATTAATGCTCTTCTTTTCTTTACACAGATCAAATTTCTGACCCATATAATTTTCCTTCTCCCTGAAGAACTTTTTTTTTTTTTTAGGTTTTTTTATTTGACAGATAGAGACATAGCGAGAGAGGGAACACTAGCAGGGGGAGTGGGAGAGGAAGCCCGATGTGGAGCTCGATCCCAGGACCCTGGGACCATGACCTGAGCTGAAGGCAGAGGCTTTAACGACTGAGCCACCCAGGTACCCCTCCCTGAAGAACGTTTTTAATACTATTTTTTTTTTTGTAGAAAAAATGTCAAATTTGTTAGTAACTAATTCTCTCATTTTTTGTTGTTGTTGTTGGGGGAGGAGTTGTTTTGTTGTATGAGAATGTCTTTTTCCCTTCCCTTAGACTTTTTAGGTGATAATGTAAACAGGAGTAAAATTCTGAGTTTATTTTTTTTTTTCTTTCAGAAATTAAATATTTTACTCCTCTTTCTTCTTGTTGCATGGTTTCAGACTAGAAGTCTACTTAATTCTTATCCTCATTCCTCTTTAGTTAAAATGATTTTTTTTCCTTTGACTGCTTTCAAGATTTTATCTTTGTCTTCGATTTTCTGCAGCTCAAATATGATTTGTCTAGGTTTAGACTTTTTGGTATTTATCCTCTTTGGTACTTTTTGAGCTTTCTGGATCTGTGATTTGTTGTCTGTCATTGATTTTGGTGAGTTCTTTGTCAATTATTGCTTCAAATATTTTGTTCTGTCTTCTGTTATTCTGATTATATGTATGTTACAGCTTTTGAAATTGTTCCATAGTTATATTAGTTTGAGAGGGCTGCCATAATAAAGTTGCCACAGACTGGGTGGCTTAAAGAACAGACATTTATTTTCTCACAATTGTGGAAGCTAGAAGTCTAAAATTAAGGTGACTGTATGATTCGTTTCTTCTGAGGCCTCGCTCCTTGGCTAAGAGATGGCTGTCTTCTCCCTGTGTCTTCACAAGGTCTTCATTCTGTGTGTGTCTGTGTCTTAAACTCTTATAAGAACATCCTTCATATTGGATTAGGTCCCATACTAATGATCCTCATTTAGACTTAATTACTTAAGTTTTTAAACTCTTATAAGAACATCCTTCATATTGGATTAGGTCCCATACTAATGATCCTCATTTAAACTTAATTACCTCCTTAAAGACCCTATCTCCAAAGACAATCACATTTTAAGGTACTGCTGGTTCGGGCATCAAACCTATAAAATTTGGGGGTACACAACTCAGTTCTTGGATATTCAGTTGTGTTTTTATTTTTTTCATTCATTTTTTTTTCCCTTTGATTTTCAGTTTGGGAAATTTCTATGGATTATTTTAAACCCATGAATCTTTGATTCTTTTTTTTTTTTAAGGTTTTATTTATTTATTTGACAGAGAGAGACACAGTGAGAGAGGGAACACAAGCAGGGGGAGTGGGAGAGGGAGAAACAGGCTTCCCGCTGAGCAGGGAACCCGATGCGGGGCTCGATCCCAGGACTCTGGGATCATGACCTGAGCTGAAGGCAGACGGTTTACAACTGAGTCACCCAGGCACCCCGAATCTTTGATTCTTTCCTCAACTGCGTACAATCTACTGATGAACTCATCAATGGCATTTTTCATTTCTGTTCAGATGTTTTTGTTTTCAACCATTTACCTTTGATACTTTACTAGAATTTCTGTCTCTCTGCTTACAGTATCTATATGTTCTTGCATGTTATCTACTTTTTCTATTAGACTTTTTAACATACTTATTTTAAATTACCTGTTAGAAAATTCCTATATCTTTTTTTTTTTTTTTCTCCCTTTGGCATGCTTTGCAAATTTTTGTTGAAACATAGACATGCTATATTGGGTAATTGGAACTGAGGTAAATGTGCCTTAGTGAGAAGTGGTGATGTTAATTTGGATGGCAGTTGGCTGTTTTTAATGTCTTCTATAGTTGTAGATGCCGGAAGTTTTATATTCCTTTAGTTCTCTTGGTTTTGTCTCCCATGCTCACTTTGTTTTCTTAGTACTCCCTCTTAGAAAGAGTCTGCTGTTTCAGCTGTGACCCACACTATATTGGAATCCTGCTGCTAAGGTGGTAAGGTATGAGGGCAAGAGGGAAAGTATTTTATTATCTTTTGATTAAATAGTAGTCTTTTAGTGGATCTCTGCTTCTGGCTGTGGCCAAGTGTTTTTCTCTAGTGGTATTCCTTCCTTGTCACCCTCTTTGCAAGATAAGAAGGCTAGTGGGAACTAAAATAAGCAGAATGCCCTTCCATCATGTGCGATAAACTCTGGCAAAGGTTTTTGCCTGGAGAGTAATCCTTTGTTATAGAGAAATCTCTGGGCATATTTCACAGTGATTTCTCTTCCTCTCCCCCTGTCAGACCTAAGTGGTCATTGTTTTTGGTCTTCACCATGAGAATCCATTAGTGGTCCTAAAGGTAAAATTCACAAATAGGGGTGGGTCATAGGGCAGCTAAGAATGCCCCCAGGAGATTCTTAACTTCCTGCTGGACCCAAGGCAGCTTTTAGCAATTCATAAAAGTTACCATTGAGACGTTCCCACCAGTTTATGGCTCTAGCAGTTTCTGCTCCAGGGAAGCATACCTGGGCTTTTATTCTCTGGATTCACTTGTTTCTCCAGACTCTGGGGTTATGGTTTGATCTGCAAACTCAGTTCTCTAGTTCTCTAATAAGTTCAATAAAAGGCATTGATTTTCAGGGAGTTTAGCTTTTCTTATTGTATGGAAAGAAGTGATGACTTTCAAGCTCTTTCTATGTCACCATTGAAACTGAAAGACTAATTATGATATTTTATCTTGTATATTTAACACATTATATTTTATTGCATATCATTTTGCTATTAACTTAATGTGTAAAATTTAATTATGAGCATATTTAATTGAAAGGATATTGCATGAGTTTATTTTTAAGGAGTTTAGAGAATTCCATGAGCTTTCTGCATGAAACTAGATGTTTATTATAGTCAAGTTTAATTATATAAACAGGATGAAAGCAAAACTAGAAAATTAAATTTCTGAATTATGATCAATTTTATTATTATACTTCCACTAAACCTTTCATTACAGATACATAAGTGACAGAGTAAAAGCTCCCTCCACCCCACCTTTTTTCTTATTTATTTAATTTTATTATTATTTTTTTGTTTACTATACTGAGGACTTTAAGAACAGTGATCACATTAAAAATCTTTGTATGATCAAAACCTAGCACAGTCTATGATACATATTAGTAAATGTTTATTTGATAAATGAATAAGTGATTGAGTCAGTATTGATAGAAATGGAATGACTTAATTGCAAAAAAAATAAATAGTAAGCAGTAATCTGGAATGTGAATGATCATCAGGACCTTGAAGCTCTATATTAAACTAAATTAATTTTAAATAATTCAGTTAAATTTTGAATAAGGAAGACGTGTTAGAATTTTTTTTGATTAAAATCAAGCAAGTAGTTTATAACTTGAAACTAAGTTAATGCCATTAAAATTTGTAACAGAATCTTTTTAGAAAAAAAATCACAGATGGTAATGAGGCAAACTGGAGAGTAGAAACATGTTGTATGTATTTTCTCCCTTCTTTTTTTCTTCCTTTTTTTTAACCCAGTTCAATATTAAGTAATAATAATAAAAACACAAAACCATATTTAAATTCATTTAGTGGGGCATCACTCTATAATCCACTTCTGGATCCTTCTGCCTCTTATATATTTCATTTCCTGGAGAACCTGGATATATTTGTGATTAGTACATGTAATCTACATTTTTGCTATTTTAAAAGAAAATAATCATTAGATCTAATGCAAATTGTTGATGAGAACATTTTTATTGGAGAAGGACTTTTTTGAACTGTGATTTTAACATAGAAGATAACAGACTTTCTGGTAAAGTTGGTTTTGGGGGTCAGAGAACATAATAATGAATTATTGTATAATGACATTATATAATATATATGTATTTTATAAATTATCTTTTTTCTTACCAGAATTTTCCTGGCCAAATGAAATAAGACGAAATAACACACTAGAGTATAACATTCTTCTATTCAAGTAGATCATGATAGAGTTTTTGTAAGTATAACTGAGGAAAGACATTTAATACACTCAATACTTCCTTATAAGTAATATGCAGTACATTTTAATGAATTAATTTATCTCACATATTCACAACTATAATCTGCATTTAAATGGCTTAAGTATAATATTTTTCATTAGTTTTAATATTTAAAGAAAGATATGCTTTTTTATTTATTGAAGCTATGTATCATAATTATACAAATATTAGAGAGCCTGAAAAATCTAGAAAATTACTTGGCATGGCTAAATCTTACTTTTAAAAAATACAAAATATTATGGTTTTTGAAATACTGATCCTACTGGCCAAGCTCAAAGTAGAGGAAGGTTGTCAATTATACAAAATAGTAAATATCGATCACTTACTTTATTTATAAAATATTACTTAATAATAAAATAACTATTAAGATAATTGTGATTTTCCACCAAATATATTTTATTTAAAATAATTAATTTTATTAGCTCTGTTGTATGAAAATCAAAGAAGTGAATTTTCTGGAAGGAGTTACTTATTTTCCATTCTCTTCCTTTTTGTGTTGGGTATTATAGATAGCTTGTTAAGGGAAGGACATCTAAATTTATATTTCAGATAAATGTTTTAATCATCACCCTTTATTACATATTAAAAGATGATGTATCTCAGGTAAATGATACCAAGCTCTAGCAGTGGGATCAGCCATATTTTGTTGATAAAATGACCAATGAATACCATTTAAAGGATTGAATAATGATGTTTAAATCTAAAAGAAAATAAAATTGCTCATTTTATACTGTTGAGTCTTAGCTGTGATGATTTCAAATTTAGTATAATATAAGTAATTCACAAGGTTGAAATTGTTACTAATAGCAATCTTTCAAGGAATCCTTATGGCATCTTTCAATTCAGAACCACCTTTCCATATCATTTATTCATGGAATCACCAGCTATTATACTACAAAGTTTGCTGGGTACTAGAAACTGCAACTTCAAGATTGTCAATAACTATAAATAGTAAATATTTTAAAAATATGAGTGTGCACAGTTTCTGCCTTCTAAAAATCTACAATCTAACAGGTCTATAAAACTTAGTACTGTAAAATACCAAAAAAAGTTTGGAATTTTTACCTTGTTGCAATTAGGGTATAAAAGGGAATGACCCATTTTTACACTAATGGAAAGACGAAGATTAAATTCAAATATGAGATGGTTTTATATCTGACTCATGAATGGGAATTATTATTACTTTGTTTTTTAGAAAGCAATCAATGGTAGAGGTTGAAAGAATGTTGCAGGCAGAAAGCAAGGTGCTGCAGAAGAAAAATATCTGGAGGCATGGAAAAGCATGTCACTTTTGCACTGAAGACATAGTTTGATATGAAATAAATACTTTGGAAGAGGAGGATAGGGAAATAGCCAGGAGCTAGATTAAGTAAGGAATTGCATGCCAGCTAAAGAGTTAGATCCTTATTCTGCAGAGAGATGTGTAACATTACCATTTTAAAAGGTTTATGATGTAAAAATTCATGCTGGTGACTAGGCAGAAGATGGATTGGAAAAGTATCAAAGGAAATTAGAAGAAGAAGATGAATTGTGGACTTCCATCAACACAGCAGACTCAGCAGTTTGAGGGGTAATAAAAAAAGCTCCTTAACAAACATTTAAAATTGACTAAATAAACAACTATGCAACTGTCCTTTTAAGCAGAGCTAACCAATAAGAAAGCAAGAGAAATTGTCAAAGCACACAAATTAAACAGAAATTGAAACACAGAGGCTATTAGCCTGGGATAAAGGAGGAAGTGTAGGTAGGATAACGAGGAGCAATTGGTGAGCAATTGGAGTCATGCTAATCAATTAATTCAGATTTTAACCACTGTGTGAGAACATAGGAAAAACCTTAAAAATATTTAAATGAAGATAATGAAAATATATAAACAAAAACTTAGAAAATGCAGATAAAGAAGGACACTCTCCCACCTAGAAAAAGTCACTTCATAGGTGAGGTTGCTCAGGCCACACAAGAAGAATGAGGGTCATGCCAAAGAGCTGCACTGTCAAAACAGTATCCATTGACTACATGCGACTATTGAGCCCTGGAAATGTGGCTAGTCCAAACTGAGATGTAAGTGTAAAATATATATCAAATTTCCAAGAGATAGTACCAAAAACTGATACAAATATCCCACTGATAATGTTTCTTGTAAATTACATTTGAAATTATAATACCTTAGATAAGTTGGTTTAATTAAAATATGTTAAAATATATTTCTCTTTTCTTCTTTTTAAAAAATATGGCTATAAGAAAATTTTAAATTACATTCATAGCTTGCAATTGGGGCTTAAATTATCTTTCTCTTGGACAGCTCTGTCCTAGGGAATGACCTCTTAACACTAGGATCTCTCAGCTAGTAACTGCATTATTTCTTGTTGATATTGTTAACTCCCTAAGACACTAGAATTTAATTTGTTTTTTGCTTTTTGCTTTAAGATATGCAATTGATTAATGAATCCCCTTTTACAAATAGAAAATCAAATGCCCCATCCGGTATGAACCACCTTCCCCTTAACTATTTAAAATGACAGTTTTATCTGGGTGTCAACGTGGCTCAGTCTGTTGAGCAGCGGATTGTTGATTTCAGCTCAGTTATGATCTTGGGGTCCTGGGATCCAGCCTTGTGTCAGGCTCTGGGCTCAGCATGGAGTCTACTTGAGATTCTCTCTCTCCCTCTGCCCCTCCATCCCCTGCTTGTGCCCGCTCTCTCTCTCTTTCTCTAATGAACAAGGAAAATCTTTAAAAAAATAAAATGGTAATTTTCTCATAAATGCTCTCTTCACACCTCCTTTATTTCTTGATACTTCATTTTCCCACCACTTATACATTTTAATGTCTTTGATGGAAGTTCCCACTGATTAGTCTTATTTTCATTTTGATTTGTTTGTTCACAACCATTTCTTTCTCCAAACACATTTTTCAAATTATTGTGTTATGTGTGTAATAATAAAATTCCATTAAATTTTGTTTAACTGGAAGTATACTTAAACATTTACTTTGGGATGGAGTTCACATCTTTTATACTGAGTTTAGTGTAATTTTCTGATAGCATTATATGTATTTCCCAAACTGTCAGTTTCATTGTTTTTTTCTTTGAAATAAGTTTTTAAGTTTATTTTTTATATTTATTTAGTTAGGTTTCTGTCCTCTACATTATAGTTTTTTCTTATGCATTAAGACTTTTCCAATTTATGTTGAGAAATACCCAACTATATATTAGAAATAAGGGTCTAATAGCTTATTTCGCTATAAAAAATTAAAAGTCTTTTTGTTCCCATTACAGTCATTGGTGGTTTAGTAAAAAGCATTCTAAACATTTATTATTCTTATTTTTATAATAATTTTTATGTTAATTATCCTAGATCTCTTAAACACTAAGTATGGAATCTACATAAATCTAGAGCGTATTCACTTTACAGAGGAGTTTTTACTTATTTTTTTCTCTTACTTTCATGATTTGGAATTGGTATTTTTATAGAATCTGCCCACACTGCTATAAATGAACAAAGAAAACTATATTTTTGATTCAAAAATCAAGAATGTATGGGATGCCTTTTCAAATGCTTCTGTGTAAAATCATGAAATTGATTTCAGTTTTCTGTTGTATATAATTAATATTTAAATGTATTACTGTTGACATTTTGAGTGTCATGTTCTGTATTATTGCTACAAATCCTTTTTATTGACCAATTTTTTCTATTTATTCATCATTGCGCTTTTTTTTTTTTTTTTTTTTCATCATCGCACTTTTGAAGATCTTTCCAGGACTTTTTTTACGCCCATAACAATGCTGGTTGAAGGGTGAGGCAAATTAGAAATCTGTGGTCAGGTCACTATCTTACCTCAAAATCCTCTCTACTATCACTCGAAATTCACTCTACTCTCAGAACAGTGCTTTTACTTGTGGTAAATACTATATAGGTATTTAATCAATCCATTTTTATATGTTATTATAGTTATTATGTGATACTTATTAGTATATAATCACAGAATGAAATAGTACTACAATCATTAAATGGTTAGTCTGACTGCCAGCACATGAGGTAACTCTTAAGTGTGGCGTGTTTGTTTTGGATTGAGTTTCATTTATGTGTACTAATTTACCACACTTGGCTGCATGTCTTCAATATCAAATGACTTGACATGGATATTCCAATTCATCAGTCACTCATAGTTTATTAAAATAGCTAATGTTAAAAAAATAAAAAATAAAATAAAATAGCTAATGTTACCTTCGTGTTAAAGAAATGGAGATATGTAAAAATCGCCGGTAAGATATATTTACCAAATATTGGAATACTGTGGAGTGATTGAATTATACTTTATATTTCTATCTCTAGGAAAGCCTGAAGGTAGAAATATAACTCTGGTCATGCTGTAAGACAAATTCATTCCAGAAAAGTCTGAAGTCTGTATTGGAATTTAGGTCTTTCAACTTCTTGGTTTGTGATCTTGGGGAATTTGACAAACCAGGAGGAAAGTAGAATGTTAATAGCAGTAGGATAGTAGTGCAGTGAATGAGCATGGAAAGATACAAACCGTCAGTTGTTAAAAATTTAGCTGACAGCACAATTATTGCCTAAGAATACTGCAAGTTTAACATCTATGACTTTGTAGTTTCAAATGATAAATATCATACTTATGACCAAAGGGGAAATGCAATTTTGCTCCAGGATTATTATTCTAATTAAATGATCTAGGCACCAAATCAGAATGAGATTGTTATTACAGTTTCTCTAAGCTTGATTTATTTAAAAGTTCTTTTTTTTTTTTCATTGTCACATTGATTTGAGAGACTTATATGTAGCTTTTTAAATTTTTTTTTTTTTAGATTTTATTTATTTATTCGACAGAGAAAGAGAGAGATCACAAGTAGGCAGGCAGGCAGAGGGAGAGGGAGAAGCAGGCTCCTTGCTGAGCACGGAGCCCGATGTGGGGCTCGATCCCAGGACAGCTGGGGTCATGACCTGAGCCTAAGGCAAACGCTTAACCAATTGAGCCACCCAGGTGCCCCGTAGCTTTTTAAGTTCTTAAGTGAAGTTTATTATTGAAAATTAAGTTTGTATTTTCTACTAGGTTTCCAAAACTTCTTAACTTCCCTTTCAGTTGAATTCTGATATTCTGTACCTTTCACTTTAGTAAATATACATAGTTTTATTTTGTTCTTTAATTGTTTCAAATGGCTTATTTTCCTCAAATGAACAAATTTTAGGTCTGTTCAAACTGAAGAGGTCATTAATATGCTTCATAACAAAAAAGGAGGCTCATTCACAAAAAAGAGACATACATGTTTAGAGAGCAGTACATGGTCCTGGTTCCTTCCAAAATATTTCCTCCTATCTTGACAAGAGTCTCCAAAAAAAAAAAGAGAGAAAGAGAGAGAGAGAATTAATTTTCTTGCATTATTTAAATGCAGTTAGAGAAGACCATAAGCTATTTTAGCTTTTTCTCTTTCTTTCTTTCTTTCTTTCTTTCTTTCTTTCTTTTTCTTTCTTTCTTTCTTTCTTTCTTTCTTTCTTTCTTTCTTTCTTTCTTTCTTTCTTTCTTTCTTTCTTTCTTCCTTCTTTTTCTTTCTTTCCTTTCTTTTTTTTCTTTCTTCTTTCTTTTTTTTCTTCTTTCTTTCTTTCTCTTTCTCTTTCTTTCTCTCTCTCTTTCTTTCTTTGCTTTTTCTTTTTTTTGTGCTGGCAGTGATCATTTGAATATTGCTTTAACCTGCTGAAAATCAATTTGAGATTCCAGGGATAGGGAGGCAAGTCAAAGTATGATAGTCATCAAAATAGCTACAGCAGTATGAGACATTTCTGTGAAAATGTATTCTTAATAAATTTCTGATTTTCAGAATTTCAAGTTTTATCTAATTTATTAAATTCAATTAATCCCTAATTTAGAGACCTGAAGGAGAAATACTGAAAAAAGAAATCAAATACCCTGCTTTTTAAAATATGCTTTTGCATATATACCTCTTGATCTTTTGCTCTAGATAAGATATGGACAGTAAAGCTATTTTTATTTTCAGGGAAAATGTAATGTTTATGGACTACATTTTTGTCCATATGTTGGCAAACACGTGTTGTATTAAACTAGATTATATTGTCTGTTGCTTTCCTGGACACTATTTAATAGCTGGTAATATATCAGAAATATAAAAATGTATGTTGATTATTTATCCTTTAACTCTATAGCACTCTAGAATTTGCTTGGTGTGTTCACTTACAGTGTATTCATGTTATCTTAGACATAACATTCAGAGAAAAGCATTCATATCACTTTTCCACTTTGAGGGGGGATATTGACTCAGAGATATAAAGAATTCATGGACAGTGTTACCATGACAGTTGGAACTAAGATAATTTGATCATATCTGATGGGGCTTTTCTGCCAACAAATGCCAGGCACAAGAAGTCACAGGACAAAAGCCTAGTTAAATATTTTCTTACCTGTAACTGTAGAATCTTCTCTCTCCTAAGCCAGCCAGGTCAGAGAGAGCTGAGCCATAAAAAAGTAGCATTTCTGACAATTTCCTTAAGTTCCAGGGAGTGATTGCTGTTCAAAGTCTTTTGGTGACCACGTAGGTTGCTTGGTGGTTTATAGGTCTCAGAGGCTCTGGACATCTGGGCCTCCAAGACTCTTCTGGAAAAAGTCCTAGTGGCAATTTTGACTTTTATAGCAGATGTCTTTTGAAAGGTATTGTTTATATTTGGTAAGTTTGGTCATACTGTGGATAATCGATTTTGGATAATAAATTCTGGTTTTATTTAATTGTTCAAGTGTACTGTGAAAGTATGTGTTTTATAATGATTTAGACCTCAATTTTGTAACTGATTCTTGTTTTGCCATAAATCTTCACATATGATGAGATTAAATACAGAAATAGGATGGTTTGGGCACCTGGGTGGCTCAGCCGGTTAAGCGTCTGCCTTCGGGTCAGGTCATGATCCCAGGGTCCTGGGATCGAGCCCCGCATTGGGCTCCCTGCTCTGCAGGAAGTCTGCTTCTCCCTCTCCCACTCCCCCTGCTCGTGTTCCCTCTCTCGCTGTGTCTCTGTCAAATAAATAAATAAAATCTTAAAAAAAAAAAAAAAAAGAAATAGGATGGTTCATTTAAAGTTCAGTGATACAGTGAAAAGAAGACAAATTCATTCCAGAAAAGTCTGAAGTCTGTATTGGAATTTAGGTCTTTCAACTTCTTGGTTTGTGATCTTGGGGAATTTGACAAACCAGGCTGAGCCTGTTTTTTGTTTTTTCCACCAAGAAAATGGATATAATAATCCATAACCTAGTGTTGTCAGAATTAAATGAAGAGGATATCTGTTATGATACCAGAAACATGGCATCTAATAATTGTATATATTTTTTCTACTGAATTATCTACAAGAACAGAAAAATTGGGTAAAAAAAAGGAAAGAAAATCAGCTACTCAGAGACTGGGTGGAAAAACAATGCCTTGACTATGGTAAGTTGGGTAAGTATTTGTTGTCTGAACTGTCTACTTGTTCTAAAATGCTTTGGAATCAAAAACAAACAGCCCAAGAATCTAGAATGTCTGTGTGATGTTTTTGTCAGCAGTCTTATTCTTTTAATTCATGTGATGGGTTCCTTTCTCAGTGCCCTGAGAAATGACTCCATGACCTCAACAAGAAAGCTGGGCTGAACAGTGCATTTGTTTCAATTACAAGAAATGTTTATGAAATATTTAGACAGGAGCTGAGTGATAAATATCATAACCACACTTTACAGATACATCCAGATATCTAAACAGAAATGCAATTTAAATTCCTAGTAAAAAAGTACAAATTATATGTCTAATATTGTACCATGGGTAACATGGGAACTCAAATTTCAAGCCAAAAATCTGAACTAAAATCAGTTTTATATTGAATGAGTTTGATCTTCAAAATACTTTTTGGTAATAGCTTCTCTGAGAGAAAAAAGAAAAATCTATTTACATCTGAATTACTTACTTGATTAATTATCTTATACCAAGACATTACAGCTTGTGAATTCTGGAAATGTTATTTTACTGAGTTTGGTAAAGTGCTGGAATAACTATGTTTTCAGTACTTGAAATGAAAATGATTGGGCAGAGTATGCTGATTATCGGTTATTAGAAATTAGAAAGACAAGCAAGACAAAGGGAGTTGCTAGGGAAATAAAGGGTTTACTTGCTCTGTCATGGGCTTATAATCACACTGGTTTTTCTGTATGTTTGCCAGAATGTTCTCATATTTAGTCGGGAAATAGTTCATCTGTTTATTTTAATAATGATGGTGTCTCTAGGAATGATTTATAAGCACATAAAGGCACCCCTGCTGTGCTGTTGACCATAAAAATACAACTGACTACTAAATATTCTACCTAGTTTTCTCTAAAGGCTATTGAAGGGGACCTTCAAATGTTTCCATTGAAAAACTTGGTGAATTTTCCCCAGGTTCTAACAAGCTGTATCAAAATAAAACTCATTTCATGGAAAAAAGGAATCCCACAGCATTTCTTTTTAATAACTGTTCAGCTACAAAACTTTATTGGTATCTTTTTATGTTCCCTCTAGAGGATGTAATGCACAAAAGCATTGCCACGGAACATATAAAATTACAAATGAAATTTATTGTAAAAAGTAGAATGTCTTCTAGATTGGTGTCAGTATTTATTTCATTCATAAACCAAAACTGCAGTATAATATATTCATTGTCAGCAAGTTCATGTGTGTAAATTGCCATCCAATGTTATTGACTGATATAAGACAGATATTGAAAAGACAATTTAAATGTACTCTTCCAAACATAAACTGTTCCACAAAAGCACTGTAAAAACTCCTCCAAGGTTTTGGGTTGTGCTTGACATTTATGGTTAACTACATAATTTGGTCGTGTCATAATCCACTGTGTTTGGCAATTTGGCATTAAACGCCTGCAGAGCAGATTGGATCCTCACCACCTCACTAGTAGACAGCTTGAGTCTATGACGAAGCAAGCAAGAGAAAAGATCTAGACGACGCTGGCCAGGTGGGGAGAGTTTATTTACACGGTCTCTTATCTCTAGAAGTTGCAAAAGTGCTGAGTCCTGGGATCCCTGAGTATAGGGGTAGTCCAGCTGCAAAATCAAGTCCCGAATTGCTTCAGGGTCAAAGTGCATGCTGTAACCAAACACTTGAATGTTATTGATTTTCATATAGCCCAGGTTCCGGGAAGGGTCAATAAATTCCAGAGGTTCGTAGTAAATGCTCTCATTGCCATTGGGGCCATTTGACTTGATGCGACTCCTCAGGTAGATGTGCACGGTCTCGAAAAATGTCTTCCACTTGTTGCCCAGAGTCAGCGACCAGTTATAACACTGCAGTGGGAGGTCCAGCTTAGTCCGCTCCCAGTCTGGAAAGCTGTTTTCATTCACAGGCATAAACCAGCTCTCGGAGTGGCTGCCTCCGAAGGGATTGACGTAAACAGCCAACACCGGCTCCAAGGTGCTGTTCTTAGTTAAGCAAATCTGTAAAGAGAGACCCAAGATCATATGGACCAGACTTGACTTGTACTTGTTACTCTTCAAGGTGAGGAGCATCCGCTTACGCCAGGAGGGGTCGAACCAGCTATTGAGGCGCATGTCGTTGCTGATAAAAATGGCATGCACTTCTATTCGTCTGTCAGTCTTCTGCAACAGGTATTTCATCTCCAGGTCTTGCAGGTCAGTCTCAAAGCCAAGATAGTGATCGGTGGACTCGGCGACCTCAGGCTTGCAGAGGCCCTGGCTCAGCATGTAGCCCGTATTGCAAGTACCACAGCGGGTGCGGTTGTCGGGGGCGCAGGTCAGGCAGGCGGAGGCGTCGCCCACCGTGCAGGGCAGGAACGCGGTGCAGACCACCTGGTCGTTCGGGCAGGTGCATGAGTGCGTCTCTTCCGAAAAGCTGCCCAGGAGGCCATTCTCATTGCAGTAGAGAAAAGACTGGATGCGAGTGAGCCAGTAGGTTGAGGTTCTAGAAACACAGAACAACACGAATCTATATGAATACAAAGACATTTTTTGGTGTACTGCAGTAAAATTACCCTTAGCTCTGAAAGCTTCACCATCATTTCTTAGGTTCACTCCAGTTATTTAACCGGGATAAAAGATCCAGACGGTTTCTAATTGAAAATAGATACATTTTAATATAATATTTATATATGCTATATATATATTTTTTTTGTACTAGATAACTTTTTTCATTCTTCGTGGCACAAGGTTAGATGGGGATATATTTGATTTGAACTGAAATACTGCATGGAATACCTTCTGAAAAGATAGCCTGTCATTTCGCTAGGGTACTCCGAAGCTTATGGTGAACATAATTGGGTCAGTTATTGTTTTGAAATGCTAACCAGCAACAGGAAATAAAAGTGATATTATCATAAAATATCTAGAGCAGAATTAGAGCATATAAATGGTGACTGCTCATTCATTTGCTCTTAGCTTCATAAAGCACTAATGTTGCAGGAAGTCAAATAGGAAGTAAAATAAAAATGAAAGAAAAATAAACAACTCTAAAATGTCAATCAGTGTATTTAAATCCTCGGGTTTTATCAATATTGACAGAACAAGTACCCACTGAGAAGGAAAATACTATTAAGACATGTTTGACTTTATTCTTACAGGCTGCTCAAGAAAATTGTTGAAAATATCTCGTTAAAACCAACTACAAGTTATTTTAATAAGGGTTAAGTGTGTCAGTTTAATGTGTTTGATGTGAATCATTAACATTTTTCCTCACTTATACCCAGACATCAGGCTAATCATGATGCAAATGTAAGAATTTACTTTTCGTGTAAAACATTATTCAAACTCTTGGTGTGTTTAAAAATCTCAGTAAAATAACGAAGGAAAATTGTGTGGCCCTGTAATCAGTTAATTCTTTGTTTTTATCGCAGCTGTATGATCACGGAAGAGTTGAAGGGTGTCTATAACGTGCCATTTTCTCGTGTGAAAAATGGGAATAGCAGTACCTTCCATAGTGAGTTCTTGTGAGAAATAGTTAGGCTCAGACTGCATGCACGTGGTTAGAATATTGCACAGTGTATCAATTTTTGATATTCTTATGCCTTTCTGGTGTTCATTATTTAGTACCTATGAGATTTTCTGCGAAATATATCTATTACACTCCATCCTTTACACTTATACACTGCTCCAGTTTCAAAGACTTTGTCCATGCAGAATACTGGTAAAACACAGGCACTAATCTGTCCAAATAACCAATAAAAACAATGCATTCACTATCCATAACAATATTTGAGCTATTTAAATTACATATTCATTTCCATTCCCTGCCCATCCTCCCTTTGCAATGCAACACCTTTTTTTTTTTTTTTTTTTAAGTGAGTTCTTCCTTGTTTTCCCAAATAAATCCAAAAACTCCTTTCTTCCCTCTCATGGCACTTACTTATCTTTTTCATGGTACCTTTTTCACTTAAAATTTTGTATTATTCTGTGCCTACTTGTTCATACTCCATTTATCCTATTAAATATAATTCCCAGCTTGCCAGAAGCCCGTATGCCTGCTCAGGGCTGTATATCCAATGCCAAGTAGACTACCAAGACATCACAGCCCTTTAATGTTTAATGAATCTTGAATCAAATGCATATATGAATTAAAAGACATTTTCTCAATAAGTATAATTTTGAGTGAAATTTAAAGCCCTAAAAAGAACATTTAATACAGTTGTAAAGACCCAGCTCTCTTGGGTTGCAGGAAGTAGAGTTACACAACATACACTTTGACTTTTGCACAATTAAATATATAAAAAGCTTTTCTTTTCCACCTTCCCTAAATGTAACTTTTTTGTTATAGACCCAGAAGAAAAGAAAAAAACAAAAACAAAAACAAAAAAACTAAACTAAACCAAACCCAACCAAAGCATAAAACATCTTCCTCTTAATTATTTCTCACACTGAAAAACACTGACTGGAAACTCGAACCTATTAAATTCATTTCTAACTTTTTCTAGATTCTTTAAAAATAAGTTCTCAGAAGAATTCTCCCAGGAGTATACCCAAGGGTGGTGAAATAGCGATGCTGTGAGGCTCTTTGGCACTTTGTGAGCCATACATCTACATATGAGGGCCTCTAGCTCTAGTTGTTTACTCCCCGCAGAATAAATGTGCAAAAAGCTTCCTTCTGTGGTGTATGAAATAACTTGATTCTTTCTCTACTGAGTTTAGACATATAGAAATTATTACTGATTTTTAATCTACAGCTACTGATGTATTTATTCCATCAGTTTTCTCTTTCACAGGCTGTTAATGTCTCTCCATCTTGGCTTCTTTCTCTCTCTTTTCTCTCCCTCCCTCCCTTCCTGCCTCCCTTCCTTCCTTCCCTTTCTTCCTTCCTTCCTTTCTTTTCTATGTTCTCTTCTCCCTTCTTCCCCCCTTTCTCTCTCTCTCTTTTCTGTAACTGTGTCTTCCTAATATAAAAAATATAAAATATATATCCTATCTGGATTGAAAATTATATTTTCTTCCCTGAAACCAAAGCATAAATTCCCTGAGCCAATTCATCTTTCATTGTAAGCTCTAATCATGTTTCCAAATCGTAAGGACAAACAAAATATGAAATAAATAGACCTAAGGCTAAAGACAGAGCTCACAAAACTAGGGCACTGTAGAAAGAAGCATTTGGACACTTTAGAAAAGCAATGGCTTTTTCAGCTTTCAATCTCTTCCAATCCTTTCCACGTCCCCGCAGATGCATTACTGAAGGAATGTGTTTCGGCTTCGTGGGTTTCAGCTTGTCATGTATGAATATTGATAACTTGGCACACTGTCAAAGCTCCCGTACCCTGGGACGGAAGAGCTAGCGTGTGGATTTTCTTCTTTTAGGCTTCTTGTCCTTTCTCCCCTCCTACCTACCTTTTGACTGTTTTACTGTATTTCACAAGTAAGGAATAGATTTTTAAAGGAAAATTTAATGCAATAATCAGTCTTTGCTTTACTCCTTGTAAAATCTTGGCTAAAGCAGGAGTCAAAAATAGAGAAGGGAGCCCCTTTGGATTTTTCATTTACCCAAATAATCACGTAGTTTTATTTTTCCCAAAAAAGTAAAATTTAACTGCTTTTTTTCTTTATTCTAAAGCATTTAAACTTATTTTAAATAAGTCTGATTGTTAAGTAACTTCGTAAATTCATTTAATTAATGTAAAATAAATAAAAATCAAAAGTAGCCTGTATTGAGCATTTTTTTAAACACTCTGCTTCCTTTTATATCTAAATATATAAAGAAAGTAGTACCACATTTCTTTTATTCTCATCTATAGCTTATATTCATATTAATTATTTGGTGTCTCCTTGGGCTAAGGCTAGAGGATGCAATGTCAACAGATGGACTCCTGGCAAGCAGGTCTTTTGGCCCTTTTCATCAAGCATGTGGCATGGTTTGTGCCGTCTACTTAATTGCACTTTAATAAATATTTACTAAATAAAGGGAATGATAAAGGAGGGAGAGAGGAGTAAGGAGAGGGAGAGACAGAAATTAGAGTGAAGAATTACGGATTATGGGAGAACAGAAGACAGAAATAGAAGAAAGAATTACAAAGGGCCTTGGCCTGTGGTAGCTACTATGACATGGAGCATTTCAGGAAGGGCAGGAACTCCTTTATCTATCAGGAACCGAGTTTGCATTTTGGAAATACTTTCTACAAAGGCTTTTATGGGACAGTATTAAAAAGAGAAAAATGCCTCCCAGAGTTAAGTTAAAATTTTAAAATTTAGGTTAAAATTTAAGCTAAAAGCCTATAGCATGTTGCTATTTGAGGAATCACGTGGCATACGAATTTGGGAGCTTTGGTTCAATCTGTAATATTCTCCATGTGTTGAAGATCTGTTCTTCTCCACAGGATACATCAGAATGCCCTAGACTAAAAGATGAATACCTGATTTCTGGGCTGGACTCTACCCGGTGACCTGGGACAGGTCACTTAGTGTCCTTAACCTTAAGCAGAGCTTGAAGAAACACTAAAAGTTTGGTTCTGCATGACCCTGGGGAATACAGATAGCTTTCTGAACCTTTGTGTGTTCCTGTGTGACTCCACTTGCCGATCTTTTGTCAGGGTGGAATGGTGTAGCATATAACCCCCATCATCCCCGTCTCACATGTGGTGGCTGCTCATAATGAAACAATGTGAATGAAATGCTTGTCTCTCAAACTTTCCTGTTACTAAGAATATCAACTAAGATATGGTCTTATTCTTATAGTTTCGAATGATGATAAGTGTGATTGGTGAAACAGATTCCTGGGCCTCCCTCCAGAGATACTATAAGAATTTCTAGGCGTAGGGCCCAGGAATATGCAATCCCAGAGGATGTTATGTACAGCTGGGCTGCAAGGTTCCTATGTGAGAAAATTAACAACCCAAATAGCGACTAGGGGCACTTTAAATACCATCTAGCCATCAGCATGTAAGAATACGTGCTATGGTGAGCGCTGTGAATTGTGCAAGACTGTTGAATAACAGATCTGTACTTCTGAAACAAATAATGCAAATTATGTTAAGAAAAAGAAAAAAAAGAGAAGATAGCAGGAAGGGAAAAATGAAGGGGGTGGAAATCGGAGGGGGAGACGAGCCATGAGAGACTATGGACTCTGAAAAACAAACTGAGGGTTCTAGAGGGGAAGGGGGTGGAGGGATGGGTTAGCCTGGTGATAGTTATTAAAGAGGGCACGTTCTGCATGGAGCACTGGGTGTTATACGCAAACAATGAATCACAGAACACTACATCAAAAACTAATGATGTAATGTATGGTGATTAACATAACATAATAATAAAAAGAGAAATATTGTTTCAAAAAAAAAAAGAATATGTTCAGAAAAGGTAGAGAAAAGTTACAATTTGTGTGGAGAAGTGTCAGCATCAGATGGCTACGCTACAGTTTGCAAACCCTACACCAGAAAATTTGCCATGTGCATACATTAAAGAACAAAACAAACACAAAGCCTAGCTTAATCACTAAATTCTACGTTGTTACAGTAATATTAATTATTTAGTGACTACCTCTCATGTCATGGACCAGCTACTTCGTAATTCATTATTGAAAATTCTTCACAGTAGTTTCCAAAGGTTAACCTCATTTTAAAAATTTAAAAATACTGAGGTTCATAGTTTTAATGACTTCCTCTGTTACATATCTGTTAAGTAGAAAAATGAAGACAAAGTCAGAGAAGCAAATTTAAATATTATTTTTTTTTTAAATGTGGTTGAAAGTGTTGTTCCATGGGATCGTGAGAAAAAGTACTTAATAAATGACTTTAGGAAAATATCCATGTATTGCTATTAGCTGGACAGCATCCAAGATAAAATAACTTTTAATTTGATAAAAGTAACTTTTAATTATGATATAAAGTTTAGTTTTTTGAGTGACAGTATACTCTATTGGCTTCAATCACTTTTGGGGAGCCAAACTATCAACTTTGAATCTAGTTTCATTTACCTCATATATAAATTGGGAATAAAATATAGGTTGTTGTGAAAATTAAAGCACAATTTCAGGAAAAGCACTTAAAAGAGTACTATGCACAGAATAAATGGGAAATAAATGTAATGCTTATTTTTATTATTATTGTGTTACTACTGTTACCTTTTAAAGAAATATCATTGTATGTAGTTCCTTTAATACAAATGCTTTTTCCTCCAGGAAATTGAAAATTTTTATTTTATCTACAATTCATGCATTGTATGCATAATATTACACTGTATTTCTGCATTTTATCTTTATCAAAATAAACACAGTTATTGATAACACGGTCAAGACTATATTTAAAAGCACGTGTGCGGCCTCCTTTGATAGTTTTGAAAATCTAAAACGTGTGTAAAGACAATATTGCTCAAATTCAGGACATATATTCTAATGTGCAATGGTTTGCATTGAGGTATTAGAACATATGTTGATATAAAAACAATTACCTCCTCTCATGGTTAAATCCTCTCTGAGCACTAATAATCTTATTTCAAAGGTCCCTTATTTCAACCTTCTAATCTTTTATTGCTCTCCAAATCTGTGCAATGTTGATCCAAATTTTAAAACCTAAACAATATAATTTCAGTATCTTTTTGAAGTTAAATATCACTCTTTTGAGTAGAGCATTTCATTTCAGCCTTCCTAGATTTATGTTTCTCCGACTCTAATACTTTAAACTAAATATGAGCTTGGGATTAAGCACCCACAGCTATTTAAACAATCATAAACTGATTATTAGCTCAGCCACAGACAGATAATATCAAATAATATTCTGTCACTTGCCCTCTTCCAATTCTGCTGCTCTGACCATCTCAGCCTTGACAATGTGGCCTGGAGCTCATGGTGACACCCCCAACATATAATAGTCTCACTCTTAGAAACAGTTTTACACCCCAAGAAAAAGAATGTCATTGTCAAAGGTCCCTCAGCCATCGGTCTCCCAAGGAAGTCTCTATATACCACATGTGTATATAGATACAAATCTATAGACTTATAGACATATATATATATATATATATACACATTTTAATTCAAGTATCTACTAATAATTTTGGTTTGCAGAAAGACAAAGGGAGTGAAGCAGTTGAAGATGTAGGTTATATTTTAAAGAAATTATTACCCACAGGGCTCCTGGATGGCTCAGAGTCCTGGGATCGAGCCCTGCATTGGGTTCCCTGCTCAACAGGGAGTCTGCTTCTCCCCCTCCCTCTGCTTCTCCCCTTGCTCATGCTCTCTCTCTCTCTCTCTGTATCTCTGTGTCTCGAATGAATTAAAAAAAAAAAAAAAAGAAATTATTACCTGGTAGTAACAGTCATTGAGGTTTTATCATGAGCATAGTCTTTTAATAGGCATTATTTATTGATTCCTCTCAATTCTCACTACTCCCTGAGTAAGGATGTTTGTTACCCCAATTTATAAGTAAGGGCATGCATTTTAAAAAGCTTAAATAACTAGAACTTGTTCAAAGTCCAACAGCTAGTAAGTGATAGAACTGAAACTACACATCCCTGGTCTTTATTACTCCCAGTGATCTTTTTGGATATGACATCAAAAGCACAATCAAGAAAAGCAAAAATTAATAAGGAGGGCAAGAACAAACAAAAGGTTTCAGTCCAACTAATTTGTGACACATTTGGTTGAGTGGCATACACAGACAAATCTGCTTACATTTTTGTCCCCAAAGATGCTGCGTCTGATTCTACAGTTCAAAAAAATCAAAAGATATGTTTTTCTCCTACTTGTGACATAAAATATGAAAAGAGACAGGTCAACATTCAGGCTGCGACATGTGAGGCACACAAAAATGAACACAATTACATTACTCGAAGTGAAGAGAAATTATCAAAAGAACACCAGCATTTTCCTAATTAGAGTCCACGTTTCATTTTCTTCCAAAGATTACCAAAAATTGAAATATCTTACCCACTAAGTCATATTAGATAGTAAGTTAAAAGAGCTTAAAAAGTATTTATTATGTGCAAGTTCAGCTAGTAAGCGGTTAGTGTAATTGATGAATATTGACACAAATGCAATTATTTTGCAAAGACAGGTAAATCTGATGTCTCCTAAGTGCATTCATAACATCCTGGTTTTCATCCACCATAACATTCATTACACCAAGTCATTATTACCAAATCATCTGTATTTCATTACATTATACTTTCTATGAAGGAAAATATGTATTTGTTTACTTCACTATTTTCCTATCACAGCATACTAAATCAATGTGCAATGTTTATACTTAAATTCCCCCATTACAACCTTCTAAACCTTTATTGGTCTTAAAATGTGTGCATTATGGATCCAAATTTGAAAATCTAAATAATATAATTAAGGAATTTAAAATAAAATATTTATAAAGAGACCATTCCATTTCATCTTTCACAGATGTATTCATCTCTGATCCTAGTACTTCAAATTTAATATAAATTTTATATAAGTGGATAAATTAGTGAACAAGAGAGGAAGCTGAAAAAGCAAATTTAAGACTAAATTAGAAATGTCCTTCATTGTTTTTGTTGTTGTTGTTGTTAGTATTTCATATGGCTTTCTTGATTTCCAGTAAGTGATTAAAATTTTAAAAAATTGTCTTATTTTCATAATATCTGCTTTTTTAAAGTATGTTTCATGACCAATTTCTTATCAACTTACAGAAGATCAATAAAAAGTGAACTCTATCATTTAAATAATTTAATCAATTTTAATGTTTTTCTAAAACGAATAACCAGGGGTGCCTGGGTGGCTCAGTTGTTAAGCGTCTGCCTTCGGCTCAGGTCATGATCCCAGGGTCCTGGGATTGAGCCCCGCATCGGGCTCCCTGCTCCGCGGGAAGCCTGCTTCTCCCTCTCCCACTCCCCCTGCTTGTGTTCCTGCTCTCATTGTCTCTCTCTCTCTCTGTCAAAAATATAAATAAAATCTTAAAAAAATGTATGACTAATAATCAATACTATTTACATTTAAAGCCTATTTTTAAATTAAATAAACAAAATATAATTTGCCCAAATCTGATGTCCATCTATTCATATACCTATGAACACAATTACGGCATGAACTGTCTATGATATACCCGCCTTTGACTTAGAAACATCCCTCCAAATAGAATGTCTCCAAACTTACCATTTTCTTCTTTCTTTTTTTTTTCTTTTTTTCTTTTTTTTAAAGATTTTATTTATTTATTTGAGACAGAGAGCATGAGAGGGGGGAGGGTCAGAGGGAGAAGCAGACCCCCTGCTGAGCAGGGAGCCCGATGCAGGACTCGATCCCGGGACTCCAGGATCATGACCCGAGCCGAAGGCAGTCACTTAACCAACTGAGCCACCCAGGCGCCCCATTTTCTTCTTTCTTAATACAATCATCATTGTTGTCTATAATGGTGGATATCAACTTACCCCTTTGTGCCTCACTTGTCAAGCAAGAAGCCCTGCACTTGCTTTTTTTGACATTTTGTTACATTTGTGTACTAGCAAGCTAACTTTAAAATTGATCCATTTCTAATTCATGACACCCCTATATTTTTAATATATACGATGCATTTTGCCTAGTTTTTGAAGCCATTCACAAACTGACAGCACCTAGCTTTCAATGCTTAATAAACTACATTCTCCAGGGCTGTCCCTGTTCCTCTCCCGAAATATGTGATGCTCAATTTCAACTACATTGAATTTTCTTGTTATAGAATTTAACGTCTTTCTCCTCTACTTAACCTGTTCAAGATGAAAATTGAATCATTTCCACTCTAGACAGTCTTTTTTTGACAATAAAACAACTAAATTCCTTGAATGAGTGTATCAGTTATCTCTATTACTGTATTTGTAATTAAGCCATGTATAATTGTGGCTTAATAGATTCTTGTCTCATTATTTCAACTAAAGTATACTGTTCATGATAATATCTGTAATTTCCTACATGTTAGTTTTCTTAATTGGGGTATGAGCTCTTCAGAAAAAAGAAATGACTGTTATTTCATTGGAATTCCTAGAGACCAACAAAATGCCTTCCTGGACCTTCCAAACGAAACTGCTAAGTCGAAATTGAATTATGGACTTACGTTTGTGAAAAAATGTCAGAGGGAGTATGCTTAAAACTCCTCAATGTAAAATGCCAAAAAATTCTGGCAATAACTATTTTTAATGCATTATAATATGGAAAGAAAGATGCTGTAAACTTCACAGGCTGAAACTGAAGTAAAAGAACAATATGGAGAAAGACATATGTATGCGTGATCTCGACGATGGGGTGGTCATCTTGGGTATCAGAGACAAAGTCTGGTACACTGGATGGCAAGAAGTTGAATTGGAGACCCACTATATTTGGGGAGGGTATGTGCTATGGTGAGTGCTGTGAATTGTGTAAGCCTGTTGAATCACAGATCTGTACCTCTGAAGGAAATAATACATTATATGTTAAAAAAATAAATGAAGAAGATAACAGGAGGGGAATAATGGGGGGGGCAGGGAGGGAGAATTTTTAAAAGCAGGAGAAACCGAAGAAAATTAAAAACGTAATTCAACTGGCATCTAAATTTTAATAGCCAGGTATGCAGAGTCAAAATAATTGTCAAATTAGAACCCACTGAAACTATCTTTCAAGAATGAAAGCAACATAACGATAGTTTTAGGTAAACTAAAATTGTCAGAATTTGCCTCTAGTAGACCCTCACTAAAGAAAGTAGTTTGGGCAAAAGAAAACTGTTCCTAACATTCTAACATAAGGAATGGAGAGCAAAGAAATTGGTAAACCACTGGGTAATTCTAAAAGAATATTGAAAGTATAAAACAATAACAATACAATAACAATACTGTTTAATTTCTTAGATTAAAAAATAGTATTGAAGTTAGGAACAACTTGAATAATAATTCAAGGATGCTTAGAGCCTATATTATTAAGGAGGGCACGTTCTGCATGGAGCACTGGGTGTTACATGCAAACAATGAATCATGGAACACTTCATCTAAAACTAATGATGTAATGTATGGGGATTAACATAACATAATAAAAAAAAAAGTGAAAAAAAAAACCCAGCAACAAAAGCAACCAACATCTAGCAAAGGCAGAGAGCAAATGAGTGCCTGCCCTGACCTCATTGCTAGTAGAAGGGAAAATACATAATCTATAAATTCAAAAACAGGAATGAAAATAATTATTTTAAAATGCTCCAAAATTGTTGTAAGGTGGCAAAATTAAACATATATGTTTTCTAGAGGAGTGTACATTCTGCAAAGGACTTGAAGAATCAATATAAATAAAATTATTTTGACCATGAGCTCACAACCACAAAAAAAAAAAAAAAAAAAGCACATGAGGTTGTGGTATTTTTTATTTGTGATTGTTTTCACCCTTATACATTATTTTCACCCTTCTCTATGTTGGATGCCATGGCCTAGAATCATAATACTACTTTTACACATATTTTCAACTCCCTGCTTCCATTTGGCAAGAACTTAACCCTGATTATCTGGATAATAAATGACAAGAAACTGGGCAAAATCTTGTTTTTATGTCCCACACAAGAAAATGTGAAAATCTGAAAGCACTACAGTTATAAGTTATAAGATACCAGTATTATGTATATTATTTATGCTTTTCCAATTACTGAACGACTGTGGGTAGTGTAAGAATGATAGTTATTCTCTCAGTGTGAACAGCAGTGCTGTACTCTAACTACAAAATTGCAAAGGGTTCATTGAATTTACTGCAGATTATAAATGTGATATTGCACAGGATTATTTTCAGACTACTAATTTTATTATTTTTATTATTTATAGCGAGAGAGAGAGAGTGTGTGGGTGGAGGGGCAGAGAGACTGGGAGAGAGAGAATATTAAACAGGCTCCATGCCCAGGGCAGAGCCCGACGCTCATTTTGTAATTTGAAATCCTGTTTCTCAATGTGATAGTATTAGGAGTTAGGGATTTGGGGAAGTAATTAGGTAATAAGGATGGAGCCATCATCAGTGGAATTAGGCCCTTAGAAAAGGGACCCTAGACAGCTGGCTCACCCTGTTTCCACACAGTAAGAAGATGGTTATCGGGACGCCTGGGTGGCTCAGTCGTTAAGCGTCTGCCTTCGGCTCAGGTCATGATCCCAGAGTCCTGGGATCAAGCCCCGCATCGGGCTCCCTGCTCAGCGGGAAGCCTGCTTCTCCCTCTCCCACTCCCCCTGCTGGTGTTCCCTCTCTTGCTGTGTCTGTCTCTGTCAAATAAATAAAATCTTAAAAAAAAAAAAAAAAAGAGGATGGTTATCTATAAAGCAGGAAGTGACCTCTCACTAGACACCAAATCTTCCTGTGCCTTGATCTTGGTCCTCTAGCCTCCAGAACTGTGAAAAATACACATTTGTTGTTCAAGTCACCCAGTCCATGGTATTTTCGTGATTGCTGCCCAAACTGACTACGACCGGTATTATCTCCTAATTTTTCTACCAACTTAATATTACATTTAAGTCTGTGGAAACTAAAAGTGAACCAAATGACTGTTTAGAAAACAGAAACAATTCAGTATGTCTAGCCTTCTTTGGCCTCATTATTTTCCAAATGAGACTACAGAAAATGATGGATTATTTTAAATGATCATTCCACATCTATTCAGAAAACAAATAGTAGAGCAATCACTTTAATCCTTGGGTTCTCAAGCAGACTTACATTATGTAGAACATCTCTTTCCTCAGCACACAAGACGTTCCATTAACCAAAATATCATCTGATAGGGAAAAAAAATGAGTCACTCTGGATGATATCAGCAGTGACATAAATCCAATGGGCATTCAAAATGTACTGTTCTCTCACTTGCAGGGTAAACCACAACAATACAAATAGGAGCTTCTTATCAATTGGCAGAAAGATAGAGAGAAACTTGTATCATTTCAAGAGCTTCATCTGTTCTGTTGGTGGGGGGGGGGCATCCACAAGTTTATTCCTTAGCGTTGAAGGTTTAGCCTTAATTTAATTTTTGAACAGTAAATCCATTTTGAAATTATTTGAAAATTAGGTATTATCATTTTTTTGCTTACAAATTAATTTTAAATTATCTGTTTTTCTTTTCATTTGTTACCATTGCCATTTATTATCTTTTTTTTAAGATTTTATTTATTTATTTGACAGAGAGAGAGATAGCGAGAACAGGAACACAAGCGGGGGAGTGGGAGAGAGAGAAGCAGGCTTCCTGCCAAACAGGGAGCCCGATGTGGGACTCGATCCCAGGACCCTGGGATCATGACCTGAGCCGAAGGCAGACGCTTAACGACTGAGCCACTCAGGCGCCCCGCCATTTATTATCTTTTAATAATCAACAATCCTTTGAAAGGTAAAGAAGACATTATATGCAAATAACTGTTAAAACCATGATGTAAAAAAAATCAGGTAATTCCTCTTATGTGTTTATATATGAGATGTATAATAAGTACCTATTGTAATACAAATAGTTTGACCTTATAAAATCATGTCATTTGCAAACCAAGAGTTAACAAAGGCCATTCTAGAGATAGTTCACCAGATCCATAGAATGTATGTATTAGAGGTCGCACTTACTATGTGCCGGGGACTATTTAAACATCTTACGTATATAAATATACATTTAGCCTTTGCGACAACTCTATGAAGTGAGTACTATCGTTTTTCACAACATGCCCGTTAAGTGACAGCACAGTGTCTATAAAAATGAGCCAGTGTCCATGCTCTTCATCACTCCACTATATTATCTATGGTGTTACTGGCCCAATAAAGGCATATATGAAAAAATGATGAGAAAGGGTATTTTTCTTGTTATTATGATTTCAGCCTACCTCCTCAGGTGACAATTGTCTGAAATGTTTTTACAGTCCAGATAAGCTTTGGACAAAATGTAAACTACTATACTGTTCCTGGATTAACCAGCACAAAGTGAGATGAAAATATAATTCATACTGACATCTTAATATCATCATGATGTTTAATAATCTAAAATCCCATATTTTATATATTACGTTAAAGTCATAGGATAGTGAAAAAGAATCATGTGGTACAAAGGAGATTCTGAAATAACTTGCATCAGTGTGTCTCAGAGACATTCTATCCATTTAACTGAAGAAAGAGTAGGTCTACCTCAGTTTCTGTTTAGAACAATAATGAATTTTTACATCACATGTACCTTGCATGAAAGAAGAACAACAAGACCTAAGTGGATACAGGGCTAAAACCAACTTGTCTTTGATTCTGGAAGTTAAATTATTATTATGTAAACATCTTTAGTCATGTTTCCTTATCCTTCTAGCATAGGATAAAACTGTTGGAAAATACTCATGTTATTTTTCATTGAATATTTCACCTATTGATTTTAACAAAGAGGCAAAACACTTGACAATCAACAAAAGTATTAACAACTTGGGAAAGAATGTGGATTCTTCAGGCATTTTTGAATACACCTGGAAGATTTTCAATGCTTGTTTGAAATAAAACCTGGAGGTGGAGGTGGGTGAAAAAAAATAGGACTTTTAAAAAAATAAGTATGTGTTTTTCCTCAGTTAGCCAGATCCCTACAGTGCAGTTATTTTTGAAACAATGTCAAATTAATGTTGAGAATGAATTTGTTTTCCTGGTTCGCAAGGATTTAGTAGAATTTCAAAAATATTATTTTAATATTAATTAATATTAACTGAAATTATTGAAATCATTGAGTATATCTAAGTATATTAAGATTTTGTTGACTCTGCTAGCACATAAGCCAATATTCTCTCTATATATTTCAGAATGCCTTTTGCTTTTCAATGAAAAGTTCAGAGAATCCGTTTGCAGCTTTAGATTGGGAAACGAAGTCAGTAAACCAATAAATACATACTGATTCTTTTTAATCCAATGTATGCTTTTCCTCTTCCAGTGAATCGAAAGTCTCTTTTTAGTGTCTTCCTAACAGTATTTGGACTCTTAGAAGAAATGTTTTTTCTCACTTCAGTTTATTCCCACATATATCACTCCTGTAAATGATCTCAAGTACAACCTCTTCCTATTTCTCTAAATTGAAAGAAGCATGTCACCATATATTAATGCCAGAGTTGTTTTGGGGAGATTGTGCTGAAGCACTACATTCCCCAGGAAAAAACCCAGGATTAAATCAAACCTACAACTTTCATTTCCGTATTCAGGGCATAGTTTCTCGTATGAAAAGAAAATCACATGTTTTTCTTCCTAAAGAAAAATTTTCTTACTACAGAAAAAATCTGTATGTTTCCTTCCTAAAAGTATTACAGACTATTGTGTCAAATTCTTCCACTCCTGCTGACCTCTAAGTGCCTTTGATTCTAATTATTTTCATCTAGAGAACAGACAGGTGGAGGGGGGCACCAACTGTGCCCATGAATATTAAGTTCTGAAAGTCTTTTTTTTTTTTTTTTTAGACTTTATTTATTTGACAGAGAGAGATGGAACACAAGCAGGGGGAGTGGGAGAGGGAGAAGCAGGCTTCCTGCCAAAAAGGGAGCCCGATGCGGGGCTCGATCCCAGGACCCTGGTCATGACCTGAGATGAAGGCAGACACTTAACAACTGAGCCACCCAGGTGCCCCAAGTTCTGAAATTCTTCTGGCCTCTTCCGAATACATTGTGTTTCCATTAATACCTATGTGCGATCATCTCACTCTTCAGATAAAAACCTTCCAATCATCTCATTTAACATAAAAGTCTTTAGAGTGACTTCTAAGATCCTGCATAACCAGCGCCCCCTACCATTCTCTAACCTCACTGAGATTTCTTTCCTACTTTCTTTCTCCAACCAGCCTCACTGCCTCCTTGCTCCTTCCTGAGCACTCTTTTGCTCCTGCCTCTAGGCATTTTTCAATTGCTCTTTCTAGTCCTGGATTTCCCTTGATCACACATCTATCTCTATGGTCTACTTCATCTCCTTCAGATGTTTAATCTCGTATTTTTTTTAGTTGAGGCTTTCCATAGATATCCTGTTTAAAATTGTTGGCCACCCCAGCCCTCCCTCCCTATCACCCTTCTCTGCTTTATTTTTCTTGGAACATTAATGTTCATGCTGTTTTAAATGTCTCTCTAGGGGCGCTTGTGTGGCTCAGTCAGTTGAGCGCTGGACTCTTGATTTCGGCTCAAGTCATGATCTTGGGGTCCTGAGATTGAGCTCTGCGTGGGGCTCAGCATTCTGTGGAGTCTGCTTGAGTTTCTCTCCCTCTGCTCCTCCCCCTGCACACACACACTCTCTCTCTCTCCCTCCCAAATAAATAAATCTTTAAAAATAAGATAATAATAATAAATAAATCTCTCTCTCTTCACCAGAATGTTAGCTCCAGTGAAGGTAGGAATTTGTAACCCACTTTACAGTTACATTCCCAGAAACACTATCTGGGTTATAGTATGCATTCAGTAAATTATGTTGAAGAATAAATAAATTCATTAGAAAATTTATAAAGTGAGAGGCATTCTTAGTAGACACAAATAAGTATAGCTTATTCAACTTGCCTATTTTCAATTTACAGAAGGTTCTCTCAGATATAGTACAAACACTTCTCAGCAAAGTAGAAACACGTTGACTTGAAAATCATTACTCATTTCTCTTCCTTTTGCTCTGAACACTATGTTCTATGCTTCAACAATCAAACTTCAATCTATTCAGTTTTCTTTTATCAAGCACTGGGATATTTGGAATAAAAATTCCACTTGGGGGAAGTTTTAGCATAAGGCAAAATTGAAGAGCAAAGAGAGGGTCAATCTTTTTTTTTTTTTTAAGATTTTATTATTTATTTGACAGAGAGAGAGCGCGGAAGGGAGTGCGCAAGCAGGGGGAGCAGCAGAGGGATAAGGAGAAGCAGGCTCTCCACTGAGCAGGGAGCCCGATGTGGGGTCTGATCCCAGGACCCTGAGATCATGACCTGAGCCAAAGGCAGATGCTTAACCAACTGAGCCACCCAGGCACCCCAAGAAGGGTCAATCTTTAAATCTATTTCTCACCTATAACTTGACAAATATTTCTAGATCTCAGCTTCTTATCACATGTTCTAGATAGCATCCATCTGCCTTTCCCCGGAAAAGTAAATGAATGCTACTTCCATCCACATTAAAACATCTCTTGTTCTATCATCAGTATCTGAGTTTATTATTTTCCACACTTTCTTAAAGAAAGGAAGAACATGGGAAAGAAACTTCTATGTTTTTATATATCAGCAACAGAAATCAAGGTTGAACAATTAAATCAATAATAAGTTAGGATGACTTAATAACTTCCTAAGCTCAGTGCTTTCTGGACACAGACGTGAAGACATTCAGACCAAGAGAGGAGCCCTGAATGTCACAGTCACCGACAGCTGTAGAAAAGCAAAGGTGACAGATAATTTTTTATTGTAGTTTTAATATTTAAGAATATTTTGCTTAATGGCTCTGATACACATAAAACACGGTAGATGAAACTGATTTTCTGAACACATTCTATTGCAGCTTTCTATTTGGCTTCCTTACGCATTAACAGCGAAATGAGATTTGGAGTAAATGTACATGCTTCTCTGAGGAATCCTCTGAGAAACAAAGCAACTGTGTTGCCCAAAAGATGACAGCCACTGGAGGAGTTTTTTGGTGAATCTTAACTTTGCTAATTCATTCACTCTATTTCTATTCTTTTCGTTTCATTCCACCAAGAATAAGCAACATTCATTTCTTCCTCTGTAGTGTAAAATCAAAGGAAAAATGGTGGTGTTCCCTAAAGCTGTGTACAGTAATGCTTATACTTGGTAATATTTATCTACATGAGGCTACATTAAAATGGATTTTAGTAGCCATAACTTTCTCCTCAGAATAAATGTCACATTGTTTCTGAAAAATACTAATTGGAAGTATCTGCGTCTCACAAGTGTAGTTAAAAGCTTCCATTAATAACTGAAAATTGATTGAAATAGACAACATCTGCTTTTAGAACCAAAGACTCCAACAAATAATGTGTTATTCTGGCAAGTGGGAATACACACATTTCAGATATGCTATGGCATGTCACATACACGAGAAAATTAGCTTTCAAAGTGGTATGTCAACATTAATTTTCATAGTTTTATAATATCTCTAATCATAACCAATGGGGTTAGACAAAAACACCTGCTGTCCTTTCTGTTATTTGTTTGACAAATTAAATTCAAAGTAGCATGACTACCGTATAACTGGATATCCACCCTGGGGGAAGTGTCATCAAATGTTCTTGCAATGTCAGCAGTTGGTGCAAACGTAACATCCTAAGGGGACTAAACCCAATTTCAAATGAACATATTTCCCTTTCCTTTCTTAATAGATTTTCTGATTCAAAAATTGAATGAGATAAATTTGAGTTTTTATTCATGGAGGAGTTACCTGAAGAGAATTGAAAGGATGAGCGGAATTTATACTTAGCTATTTGCATATGAAATACTCATGATACTTTCATGTTCTTCTTTTGTTCAATGAATTTGAGAGCCTTGTGTTTCTTGAAATTTCTGTACACAAGGACAGAGTCCTGTTTTTCTGTATGATTGTAAAAAGACCAGTGCTTTGGGTAGAGGGACACCATAATCCTCAGTTATTTTCCAACTTAAAAAGATTATTACCTCTCTTTTTTTTTTTTTTTTAAGATTTTACTTATTTATTTGACAGAGAGAGAGAGGCAGTGAGAGAGGGAACACAAGCAGGGGGAGAGGGAGAGGGAGAAGCAGGCTTCCCGCTAAGCAAGGAGCCCAATGCAGGGCTCCATGCGGGGCTCAATCCCAGGACCCTGGGACCATGACCTGAGCGGAAGGCAGACGCTTAACGACTGGGCCACCCAGGTGCCCCAAGATTATTACCTCTTTAAATGAAGTTATTGTTGGTTAAAAGGGAACAATTGCCACTACTTTGGGTATTTAAGCGCCTACTCTATGCAAGATATACTTGACCTTCTCAATATAATGCCTTTGCAAAATATGGAATAAAGGGTCTTAATCCCTTTGTAATCCAATTATTCTATCTTAGAGCTAACTGTTTCATTGTTATTCAGGGTAAATTAAGGAGAAATATCTTGTTTTTTAAAAACCTTTCAAAAAGCTTTTAAAATTGTAATATCAACCTTCAAACATTTTTGTTTAACAAATTTCTACAAAAATCTTGTTAATATAAACTAAAATGTGCACATAACAATACATGCAATTTAATAACTATTTATTAAGCTTCCTACTCTATAAATAATTGCTTAAAGCCTGAAAAGACATAATAGCTAATCGTAAGGAATCTACAATTAATTATTTTTATCAATTTTAAACAATATTTTAGTCTGAAATTTTCAAACACGCACTACCAGTAGAAATTCCACCCGAGTTCCAGGAATTCATTAACCAGCCTCAACCACTACCAACATTTTGTATTTTGTTTTACATGTTTCATCCACCTCCTCCCCTTTTCTGGGAGTGGGAAGGTTGGGATAGTTGAGAAGGTTTTAAAGCAAATTTCAGACCTCATCAGTCATTTCAATCTTAAATATTCTGCATACAATTCTATATGCATCTCAAAAATTAAAATGTTAGGAGAACATTTAATAATCAGAATTGCCATTATCACATAACAAAAATTAACCATAATTTATTGACAGTGACTAATAACCAAGCCATATTCAAGTTTCTCTGAAATTCTAAAAATATATGTTTTTAGTTATTAAAAATCAGAATTCAAAGAGATTCTATTCATTTCATTAGGCAGTTATGTCCCTTAAGTCTTTCCAGTCTTGCTTTCTTTTTTTCTCCCCATGCCATTGAGAGGAAATGAGATCAGTTTTGTAAAATATCCTACTTTCTGGATTTGAATAACGGATTGTTCAGTATCACTTAATGGTGCCATTAAACTCGCTCTTCTATCCCTAATTAGTTACCTGTAGATTAGAAGTTGGCATCAAATGTATGATTAGACTCAAGTACATTGTGTTTTAGGTCACAGAGTACAAATCATAAATGATTCCGAATATTTACTATTTTCGTGTTTAATATTCTTCCCTCAAATCATAAACACACACACACACACACACACACAAACTCAGACAGTATAAATAACTCAGATTTCACACCAAACTCTATGATAATCTAAAAAAATTTCGTTAAGAAACAGCCTGTACAGAGTGATTAAACCAAATACCATGCCATTCTGTCTGACCCTAGACTTCTATTTCTTCCTGTGCAATAAGAAATAAAATGTTATATGGTAAAAAATATAACTGGAATTAGGTTAAGAAATGGTTAAATCTTCACAAAGCGCTTTCACATGGGATCTAAGAGGGAAGAAAAAGATGTATAACTTTATTAAGCAGCTAATTTAGGCACTTTACCTAACATATTTATATAATTCGCACTACTATGAGGTAAATGTTATTAACACTATTTTTTTTACAGAGCAGATTACTGGGACCAAGAGGTGGATTAACTTTCCTAAAGTCGTATAGATAATGAGTAAGTGGGAGATTAGGGATTTGAGCAAAGATTTTCCTACTACCTAGCACAACCTTAGAAGTATATAGATGATTACAAGCACAGATCTTCCTCCACTTATGATGGAGTTATGTCCTGATAAACCTCTGGTAAGTTGAAAATATCGTAAGTCAAAAAAGCATTTAACATACCTGAGGTACTGAACATCATAGCTGAGCCTAGCCTAATTTAAGCATGCTCAGAACAATTACATTAACCTACAGTTGGGCAAAATCATCTAACACAAAACCTGTTTTATAATAAGGTGCTAAATATCTCTAGTATTTTTTTAATACTATACTGATAGTGAAAAACAGAATGGTTGTATGGGTACAGAATGTTTATAAGTGTATTGGTTATTGACCCTCATGATCACGTGGCTGACTGGGAGCTGTCCAGCATCCTGAGAGAGTACCATACCTCATATGGCTAGCCTGGGAAAAGATAAAAATTCAAAATTTGAAGGACAATTTTGACTGAATACTTATTGCTTTTGTACCATCATAAAGTCAAAAAATCCTAAGTTGAACCATCATAAATCAGGAACCCTTCCCCCCTAAAACTGCTTTATTGCTTACAATTCATTCATTATAAAATATATTCCCTTGCATCAAGAATGAAGAAGAAAGAAAGAAAGAAAGAAAGAAAGAAAGAAAGAAAG
>NW_023270389.1:18172840-18297153 GCF_011800145.1 Mirounga leonina
GAAGGAAGGAAGGAAGGAAGGAAGGAAGGAAGGAAGAAGAAAGAAAGGAAGGAAGGAAGGAAGAAAGAAAGAAGAAAGAAAGAGAAAAAGAGCTAGTAATTCAAATAAAGTAATTAGGAAAATATAGTACCAAGGCTGCCTATTATAATAGGAAGTACTTGGTTATATTCCCAGCTTAACTTCAAACTACTGTTAAGTTTTCCTTCAATTTTAGCCTTAGAATTATTACTTTTGGTATAAACAAAGATATTGATTTATTAGCTGGTATTTATATTTTAATTTTGAAAGAGGTAGGTATTTTTATACGGATTTAATTTTACCATAATGGCTAATATGCACTACCTACTATGCTCCAGATACTTTTCTAAACACCTTACGTTTATGAACTCATTTAGACTCAACAGGAACCTAAGATTGGTACTGATATCTTCTCCATTTTGTAGATGAGGAAAGTGAATTACAGTGAAGAGTGAAGTAATTTTGAACATGAACACTGAAATGGTTGAACTGGGATTGAAACAGACAATATGATACTCTTATGCACTACTTAATACTGCATTTCCATAAAACTAGCTTCTTTTTAAAGGCACAATAAAAGGTAATGGCATTTCCTTCAGGTAATTAAAACCTCAGTCAATTCTAAGAGATTCATTGGTACATGAAAGAGGTAAGAATGTATGGAAGAGGAGATGGAGAGGAACATTTTTTATTTTTTAAAAGATTTTTATTTATTTATTTGACAGAGAGAGACACAGCGAGAGAGGGAACACAAGCAGGGGGAGTGGGAGAGGGAGAAGCAGGCTTCCCATGGAGCAGGGAACCCCATGCGGGGCTCGATCCCTGGACCCTGGGATCATGACCTGAGCTGAAGGCAGACGGTCAACGACTGAGCCACCCAGGCGAGAGGAACATTTTTTAATAGAGAAATAGAAAAAAACTAAATTATTTATTTATTTGTTCATCCATGAATCACTTACTGAGCTGAGATTTTTTGTTTCTGGCATATTCATCAATTCAAAGCATCTTCCAACAGGTTATCTCATGTCCTTTCTGGTTTGCTTATCTGTGACAAAAGCCATGTTTCTACCTTAACAGTAAGAGTTAAAATCTGAACTTTTATATTTTGTTGAAATAGTATTTGAAATAAGAAGAGAAACAAAAGATAATTGCTATTTATGCTTTTCTAATTTTTCTGGTGTGTAGCTAAAGAAACAACAAAAATTCAATTAGATTCATTTCTGTGTTACCGTTATTAGAATTAATTTAAGTTTACATCTTTTACATATCAGTACTTCTTGATAGTCTCTAAATTTTTTAAGATATTGCATTAGATGAAACTTTTTTTTTAATCTTCCCTTTATTTATTTTTTTAGCCATTTATTATCCACAAAGTTCACTTACACTGAATGTAGATGTCTATTTCAGGTAACTTTCTTGTGCTTTGTTAAGGCATGTTACTGGGCTTAAATTTATGTGAGGGACAGGGAAAGCAGCAATGACAAGATTGAATTGTAGTTTATTCTGATGGATTAATGCCTTACATACATCTTCTTATGCTATAAAATCTTCTAGATGGAAGCCCCAGGATCTGGAATTATTAGCACTGATGATGGGCAACTCTTAGGCTGCCTCTGGATCATTCAGCTGGGGCTCCCTGCAGGTCACTCCTCAGTACTGATGTGGTCAGGACCAGTGACAGCATACTCAAGCTACTGAGTCTCAGAGAGCAGCAGTTCCTTGTTTGCCTTATTACTTTGCAATAAACTAATGAGTCCATTTATGACCCCATCAAATCTAGCAAGTAAATATCTCATTGCTGACTTTCCTTAACTTTTCCTTCCAACTGTTAGATCTGTTGTTTTTATTTTATTTCTTTTTCTTTACTTATTTTATCTTTGGAGGGAAAGGAGGTTGGTTAACTGCTTTCTCTGGCCATTATGAAAGGTATATTTAAAAAAGCCTGAAGACTAGTGATAAGAAGCTAGTAATTCTGAATTCTAACAGTAGAAAATTCTGAAAAACTCAGCTCTCCCTCATCCTTCTTCAGCATTATTTTTTCTCTACTGCAACCTTATTTCATTGCAGTCAATGCACAATGAAGTCTTTAGTAATAAAATCTTACCATTTCATGAAAATAATGTGTTGTATGGGATAAGTCTATTAGAAAATGCAACATATGACAAAGAAAACACTTAGAAGGTTCTTCCCCTAGGACATAAATTGTCATTATAATTAATGTTTCTTATAATGGCAAACATTTAAATATAGCTTTAAAACCTACCTTTTATTAAGTACAGAATTTGCCTAAAACTGGTTGTATACACAAGATAACGCCTTTTAAAAATAATACTTGAATTACGTACATACAGTAGCCACAGATAATTTATCCCTATGTCTGTAGACCAAAAACTGAGCTATGGCATATAATACAGAATTGAAATTAAACTAAGGAAAATGCAAACAAGAGACTGCTTATAGTACAGTACATGTTGTCAACTAAGGTGAAAATGCCATGAAATCAAATTAAATATGGAATGATAAATAGATCAGGCAAATTTGCAAAGCTGAAAAAAAGTCTTAAAAGTCAACCTCCTACTGAATCAGACACACACACACTGTGCTGGGCTGGATTTTAGTTTGTTTTGTCCATGGCAGCCTGTTACTAGTATAATCTCCAAGAACATACAAAATGTGTTTCATTATTTGAAGATACGAAGATAATGAAAATGGTATATTAATATTAGAGATAAAACAAAAATTTTAAAAGTCAAAGTTGGATAAATATCAAATGCTGCTTAAAAGCAATCTCCACAGGGCGCCTGGGTGGCTCAGTTGGTTAAGCGACTGCCTTAAGCTCAGGTCATGATCCTGCAGTCCCGGGATCGAGTCCCGCATTGGTCTCCCTGCTCAGTGGGGAGTCTGCTTCTCCCTCTGACCCTCTCCCCTCTCATGCTCTCTCTCAAATAAATAAATAAAATCTTAAAAAAAAAAAAACAATCTGCACAGAGAATGTTATTGAAATGTTTTCATATACATTTCTTTATAAAAAATAGTATTTCCTCTTTTTAATTTTTTAAATAATTTTTTAAAAGATTATTTGTTTATTTATTTGACAGAGAGAGACACAGCGAGAGAGGGAACACAAGCAGGGGGAGTGGGAGAGGGAGAAGCAGGCTCCCCGTGGAGCAGGGAGCCCAATGAGGGGCTAGATCCCAGGACCTTGGATCATGACCTGAGCCGAAGGCAGACGCTTAATGACTGAGCCATGCAGGCGCCCCTAAAAAATAATATTTCTATAAATAAATGCTAAAAGTTGTATTACTTTGTTCCCCTATTTTGAAATATGTTAAATTGTCAACAAAATCTGAATTAGTCTACTTAGAGAAAACTTGCATAAACATAAATATGAAGCTTAATAAGTACTTACTAAGTTCTAATTATGTGTTTAATATCAATTTTGATATTGTGTGAGGAAAATGGAAAATTAAAAAATATATAGTTTTTGTGTGTGTGTGAATTCCAAGGGCCTATTACACTAGAAATGCATACACATATATAATTAATATATAATTTAAATAAAAAGCAATTCAAAGGTTATGCTAGTAAGTGTAGAAGTTATAAAAATACAAAGCATGTGGGTGAAAATAACCAAAAAAGAGATGGTCCCTGAACTGTTTATAGAATGAACACTGTATGGATAAGTGAACATCAGGGTGATATTATTGTGGAGAATCATATATTACATGGGGTAGTAAATAAAGGAGTGATAACACCCATGTTTTTTCCAACTGACAGTGGGTCCTCTCTACCTTAAACCCATTAATCAAGTTAAATCAGCATGTCTAGTATTGAATCCTCCTGTGTTGTAATACTATTTTTTTTTTTTTACGTTTGGATCCATTGTTCATCCAATTACATGCTCTTGAGTTCATTCATTGTTCATTCATGTATCGATTCATATGTATATACACTCACTAGCAAGATATAGGTATAGATATTATATTGGGTTGTATAGTGTCCCCTCAAAAATCATGTCCCCCTGGGCCTCAGAATGTGACTTTATTTGGAAATAAGGTCTTTACAGTGTAATTAGTTCCACTTAGACGAGTCTATGCTGGATTAGGGTAGGCTCTAAATCCAAACACAACTGACACTTGAACAACAGGAGGGTTGAAGTGCTGACTCCTCATTCAATCAAAAACCCACATATAACTCTGAGTCCCCCAGAACATAGCTACTAATAGACAACTGTTGACTGGAAACCTTACCCATTACATAAACAGCCTATTAATACACATTTCATATATGAATTATATACTGTATTCTTATAATAAAGTAAGCTAGAGAAAAGAATGTTATTAAGAAATCATAAAGAAGAGAAAATAAACTTATAGTACTGTACTAAGTTTATCAAAAAATGTCCATGTATATGTGGACCCCCAGAGTTCAAACTCATGTTGTTCAAGGGTCAAGCGCACTGGCATCCTAATAAGAGGAGATGACTAGAGACACAGACACATAGAAGGAAAAGCCCTGGTGACAATGGAGGTAGAGACTGGAGTGATGTAATTCCAAGTCAAGGGTTGCCAATATGTTAGCAGAAGCTAGCAAGTGGCAAGGAAGGATTCTTCACCAGAGCTAGAGGGATCATGGCCTGTAAACCCCTTGATTTCAGATTTCTGACCTACAGAATATTGAAAGAATAAATGTCCTTTATTTTTTTCAGTCACCCTGTTTGTGGCAATGTTACAGCACCATTAGGAAACATATAGAGATTTAGGTATAGAGATAGATAATAGATGATAAACAGATAGCTAGCTAGCTGGCTAGCTAGACAGACAGATAGATCTGCTTGGTCTTTTTATAAAAGTGAGATTTATAAAATGAGTAAGTCTGAGGTCATGCTCTTCTGAAGTTAAAAGTCTAGGAAACCAGGGAATCAGTTTTGAATTCTCCTTCTGTTCGAGCATAGTTGCCATGGACTCTGAGTTTCCCAGCACATTCTTGTTGAGTTCACCAGGCTGCAAGGGTTATCTGTCTCCTGGCACTAGGCATTTCTGTAGTCATATAGGCAGCTGAGTAGATGGAGACAACTATAACCTGATGGTGACCCTTTGTAACTGCCCCAGGGAAAGGGGGCTAGCTTGTTTACCAATTATCATAATGCTTATTTGTTGCTCAAAAGTGTTAGACCCTTGGTGCTGGATTTCTCAGCTGTGATGAAATCCCACCACATGTAAAGCATCCATCTGGACACAACACATCTTCTCTGTGTGAATTTTAGGCAAGGGGAACTGATGCAAACATGCTGGTGTTTACACTGCTTTACTTTGCCACGGGTAATAAAAACCTTTGTCCCTGATTCGGGAGTCTTGTGTCCTTTGCCAAAATCCATGAAAGATAAGAGGCTAACAGAGTAGCTTGCAAGTCATATAGAACTTCAGAATCCTGCACATTTCCTGACACTTCCTCCTTATTCACTTATTCACTTATTTACAAAATTGTATTGTTTCATCATTTTCACTGTCTTAGCCCTACTCATTGTACCACCAAATCAATTAATTGGAATTACTAGAGAAACTTTTTTTTTTAAGATTTTATTTATTTATTCATGAGAGACAGAGAGAGAGAGAGAGAGAAGCAGAGGGAGAAGCAGGCTCCCAAGGAGCAGGAAGCCCAATGCGGGACTCGATCCCAGGACTCTGGGATCATGACCTGAGCCAAAGGCAGACGCTTAACCATCTGAGCCACCCAGACGTCCTACTAGAGAAACTTTAAAAAAAAAATGTTTTCTAAATGAACATCCACATCACTCAGCGAAAGGAGAAAAACAAACACATTGAGTCCCCATTGCAAAGCTCTCAATGTAGTATTCCAGGCCTTTACAATCTGATCTCATGTAGTGCCTGGAATTTGTATTCACTCTCCATCTCTAAGCACTCTCTTTAAATATGCTCACTTCCACATCTTTGCTTAAATCATTTCCCTGATTTAGGTAGCTGCATCAACATTGCTTAAGTCTTGCTCTTATACTAATGGACAAACACAGTAGAGTCTTCAAATTGTCTTCAACTCCCCTACCCTTGCTGATTCTGAAGTCACTTAAAGTATCTCTGTACTTATATAGAATGTACATCCTTATGAAGCCCCTAAGTGCTGCTAAGCTTTTGAGGGCTGATGGTAATATTTAGGTTTTTATTCTTGGACCCCGGGAAATTGTGCAACATATAGAAGCTGCTCAGTAAACATTTATTTACAATGAAAATAACAACATCCTACATAAAAATGATGTGTTATGATATTTAAACAAATCACTCCAAATTAAACAGTTTAAAAACTATTTTAGAAAGCTCATTTGTTTATGTTATGTATTTGAGAAACAGCTTTAAGCACAAAGCATTGCATGTAACTGTGGGTAGAAAAATTAATTTGACACCATTTCATAGCTTATCAGAGGAGGTAGAGATGTGCAAAATTGATGTAAGAAGAGCAAGAAAAGGAGAGTAGTTGTCCTATGCAATTAGTGTACATTATCATAAACTCAACTCTTTGCCTTTCAAGAAAGCCAAAATTAGTGTTTATATTTAACTGCAATCTTTACATATATACAAATCAACCTTTTGCACATCACGAGGAAATTTATTTCATTGAGTGTCATGAAGGTGACTAAGAAAATTAATTAGATCAGCATTCACAATGTACCATGAGTCAGAGAATCATGGAAATTAGAGCAGGATAGGACCTTGGAGATCACCTTGTCCAACACCTTCATTTGGCAGATGAGGAAATTGGAACTAGATTGGTAAGGATAATTTCCCAAGGTCGCGCAGATAATTAGTAGCAGAACAAGGCCTTGAACATGAGTATTCAAACTCCTAACTAGGGTCCTTTCAGCTGAATAAAGGTCATGCTGTTCCAAAGCACTAAAAAATAAAATAGAACAAAGGGCTCCACCATCAAGCACATTCTAAAGAAATAAAAGTTGAACAGACAAAAATATTCATATATAATATATTATAGAAAGATATGTAGATAGGTACATGTATCTTTGTTCTCTTTTAAAAATTCTTGAAAATGCATCTTTGCTCTTCTTAAAGAATATGTTGCACATTTTATTTTAACAATTATTAACATGAGGGCTTTGTTGATAATGATAAAGGCATAAGTAGTGAGAATGAGATAGCTATTCAGAATATATAAATGATTTTCTGCACAGTTCATTTGATTCTATCTTAAGGAATTTGCTATACTTCCAGAAATGAATCTAACACTTGAAAATTAAAATCACGATGGAATAGTATGGCAGAGACTACAACTTGTTTCTTAATATTCCTTCCTCTTTTCTTTGTGCTGTAATAAAATTTTTAGCTGAGGACAGGGCCGCTCAGCCAAAAAGCACGTGTTCTAACCTTTCCTGCAGTTAAAGTGACCTAAGAATAAGTTCTGGTCTCTGGGTTGTCATTGGGATGATATATATAACCTTTATTCTCAAAGGAAAGAAGTGTTCTTTCATGCATTTCTCCTTCACTGCTGCTCGAATAGAGTCACTTAGAGAGAGAGTTGAAAGCCATCTTGAACCCTAAGATTAAAGCCGTGTGCGTGGGAGATGGCAAGAGCAATAGGTGGAAGGAACCTGGTTCCCCGACATTGGGAAGCCATTAAACCAGTCCTAAATACCCTACTCACTTACTTACAAAAGAGAGAAATATCCTTGTGGACTCTATCAACCACCATTTGAGTCTTGCCTTTCACAGAAGTCTAGCAGATAACCCACTTGATACAAATGGAATTGATTTGACTGGGGAACTTAAAAGTTTACACTAATAGACAATGTTAGGATTCATTCTGATAACAATTCTTCCCACATAAGAAGAATTTTAAAATATAATCATACATTTAATGGTTCATTGCCCAGAAACATAAATTCTTTAAAAAGATGTATCATTTTATTAAACTGTATTTCTGCATTTTCCATATGTTAACCTTGGATTGGGAGGACTAGCTGCTATTTTACAGAGAAGTCAATTCCACATTTCCACCTTCATCACAGTCCACCTTGCCTCTTCTCTGTGTTTTTCTGGATATCCCAGAGGTGTATCCTGTTAATGTATCTGTACCATAAAAAGTATCAACCAGTATTATAATTGTTTATTTACTTATCTGCACTTTCCATTGAAAGCAGGATACCTCAGTGTTAGGTCTTCTAATTCCCAGTTTACAGACAATGCTGCATGTCTTTGCATTTGCTATTTCCTTGTCTCAGAACTATTTGGCCAAGTCTTACTCCATCCTTCATGTTTTTGTTCAAATCTTACTTTTCAGATACCCTTTTATGGAAAACGGCACTTTCCTCCCTAGTCAATCATTACTACATCCACCTGTTTATTTCCTTCACAGATTTCAACCTTATCTGAAATTGTTTTATGTATTTATCTATTGATTGTTTATTACCTCTCTTCCCCTTGCCACCTTCTAGAATATACATTACATAAAAGAAAAAGTGCTGAGATTCAGCAATCTCAAACATGTGCACATTTTCTCCCTTCATTGGATTTATAGGACAGTGAAGAAAACAAACATTTGACAAATAATTACTAAGGTAATCACTAAGAGGGCAGTGCGGCTCTTATAGAAACAAAGTATTAATCAGAATCAGAATTCATTTGTTTCTTTAAATCATGAATCATAAGCTAACTGAATCTCAGCATTGCACACAACGTGACATAAAACTGCAAATGTACATAAATCAGTAACTTGCAGTCTTATGAGTCTTTTCTAATAAAGTGCAATGTAAATTGATGCATTTTATATCTTTTTACGTGAATTTATTTTTGTTCTTCAACAGAAGGACTTCTAATATATTTGCATAACAATTCCAAATTTGGTTCTTGAAACTGGAATGACATTAATTCTTTCTATGCTACCTGCCTAAATAAAGAATACTTAATGAAAATACATATGTGGTCAATAATTTAATCTGAAATATTAAAGTATTTTAAAATATTTTTAGTTATTCATTCATATAAAATATAAAAGATTGGGCTATTTAAAACATTTTAGACAGTAAAGGACCAGTCTTTTCCTAAGTTATAAAACCAAATGTCAGTACTCCCAACATGCATTTGGCTTTCATCCTGTCTTCTTTGCTTTTTACAACACTGAACACACAGATTCTCTAAACATTACATGATTTTGTTTTTGTTTCTCACACAAGAGTGATTGAACGGCTAAGTATTTTAGCTTAGCCAAGCTGACACATAGAAGTAACCATCACAGTGGCCAAGTGATTTTCCCTTACAGATGAAACAAGAATAAAAGTGATGTAGATGTCACTTCCAAAAGGAAGACCTAACCTGAGTGCCCAGTTCAGTGTGGTATTTCCTGGCTCAGCAATCATGAAAACATGTGCCCAGATGGACCGCCTGTCAACCTGGGGACCTGAGTAACCACAATGAGCAGGGAGCTTGCTAACTCTTTTTGTACAGGTAGAGTTGAGTAAGAAACAATCTTTTATTGTGTTACATCACTAACATTTAGAGTTTGCATGTGATAGCAGCATAACCTAGTCACCATGTCAACATGAGGTCTCCAAGATCAATAGGGTAGAAGAAAATCTGGAGGGTCATTCACTGATTTTTTTTTTTAAAGATTTTATTTTTTATTTATTTATTTGAGAGAGAGAGAATGAGAGAGAGCACACGAGAGGGGGGAGGGTCAGAGGGAGAAGCAGACTCCCCGCTGAGCAGGGAGCCCGACGCAGGACTCGATCCCGGGACTCCAGGATCATGACCTGAGCTGAAGGCAGTCGCTTAACCAACTGAGCCACCCAGGCGCCCCATTCACTGACTTTTAAATTCTTTGGTTCCAAAGTGACACACACTATTGTTCCTCTCAATCCATTAGCTGTAACTAGTCTCATGGTCTCATCTAACTACAACGGAGTTTGAAAAAGCAGATGCAGGCACATGGGTACTCGGTAGTCAGTAAATGTTTCTACCTCATACTTCATATTTGATAGTCATGTGAATTTTATAATTTACTTATTTAAATTTTGTTTCTTCTTTTACATAAATGGAGAAATAAATAACCACTTTATGCCACTATGGTAAGGATTTGACTAGATGATATATGGAAAAGATAATCACATGGTAAGTCCCCAGAAAGGTATTAATTAACTGCTTTCCTTTAAAGACTTTAGACTATAAAATGTCTTTTAACCATATTATCATATAATTCAATAATTTAATTTGTTTATTCTACAAATACTTAGCAAGCAACTATTATGTGTTACATAACTTACAACTGAATTATATCAGCCACAAACTATTTGTTGAAGCTTCTAATTGAAAAACTGATTTTTCTATATCACTGGACAATGATTGTTTAATGATAGATAAATGTGATCACTGTCTACTGATTTCTTAAATATCAACTCGGTCCAGAACTAAATGTCTTAGAGGAAAAATCTGCCTGATACCTGCCCAAACAGGAAGAATAGTTACCCCATCACACTCAGCACACATTGTTAATAAAATAGTTTTCCAGGATTCTCTCATTTGATATTTGCCATGGCTTACCAGTTTAGCAAATAAATATTGGAATACCTTTACCAATGCCTAAAGTAGCAGATAATCAGGAGAAAAACTAACCCACACAAGCCAATTGTCTCATCTCTGTGGGTGAGTAGGATATTGGATAAAACATGAACATACCGCTAGTATATGGCAAATCCTTGCTGAATCTGCTTATTTACCAAGGCTTGACTTACACTAGATCAAAAAAGCCTTTATGTCATTTCCAATTCTACAACAGAAAGTACAAAATGCAAAAATAATATAAATTTTAAAAAACTGTCTCAGACTATCATTTCATTAGAATAAACACTTGAAAATTCTGATCCGATTGGGGAAGCTTATCATGCTTATAAATGGAAGTAAGAATAGAATTTTTGCTCGGCTCTCATTTATCCATAGCTCAATTTCCTTCAAAACATTAAAAAAATCAGATTCAATTTTACATGATGATCTTATTTACACAAAATTACTCTATTATTGTCTTTTAAATAAGGATCAAGATAAGAGACAGAAGTGTTAAAAGGTTAATAGCAAACAAACCCTACTCTTTCATTCTTTTCATTCTGATAGTTTCCTCTATATAAACCAGTTCTGAAATTTTTCCAGCTCAGCCAATAATTAAAAACAGAAGTATCTTTTAGAAGTGAAGTGCTAGTAATTTTATTGTCTAGTAGATGAAGAATGTGCAGAGAGACACATTCTTGGTCATCTACATGCAAAGAAACATTGAACTATAATTTTAGTTTGCAGTGTTATATTATTTACCAGTTCTGGGGATACTTGTAATTCATGCAGTAGATAATTACAGCATTATGTTCTTTAAATACCGTTAAAAAAGAACAGGTGCAGTTTCTGAACACTAAGGACAATAAGCCAATCTGTGTTTCGAGCAGCATGACTAATGGGAAGAATGAGAATGCTATTGACATCATGAAGACTTTTAAATTGTAGATGACGTTAGCAAACAAAAGTTGTTTTTAGCTGCCTAGTTAGTGGTCTTTCTTATTCCTCTAGCATTTTCTTCCAAAAGCCACAGAAGATGTATAGAGAAATGGTTACATCAATTCCATATACTGTAATGAATGACACAGAGAAGGCTATACTTCTAAAATCAAGATAGAATAAGAGGTAAATAATGATGGTAAGCATGTGAATAAGGCAGCAAGTCCTAATTTTAAAACAACATGGTGTACAAAATTCCATTCTTTAGAGAAAAATCCTTTAAGATTTATGCGTCTCTTTTGGAGGCATGATTTTATCTTAAGAATTTCTGAATACAAATCTCAGTATGGTTGTCCTCACAAATAGGAGTTGCCAAGCAAGGGAAAATGGTGCAGTGGCAAAGCATATCTTCAGGAAAGACTTCTGGAAGGATATCCAGATATCAATTCTGCTTCTGCCATAAAGATTGTTGTCTGACTTTAGACATGGTACTTTATCTCTCTAGTTTGCAGGTTTGTCTGAACAAATAAGAGTTGATTGACATCTTTGAGCTATTTGACTGTATGTATGACTTTCTCCTTAAAAACAATTTAAAAAAAGTCTTTCTTCAGTCTTTCCAGCCTTGTTGCTCTCTGTCTTCATGTTATCCTTTGGGCAATCAGGGCTCTAAAACAGCCAAACTCTCTGCTCTCTTTTTGCCTTGTTGGTTTGTTTTATTCAATTTGTCTTCAAAACATTTTTGACTCCCTCTTATGAGTAGTTAATTACCCAGATTTAGTGGCTTCAGACCTTCCTAGCTGGTTTTACTTAAGTCTTATTTTAATCATCTCATGAGAGGAGAACTGTGTTGTGAAGATCCTGAGCATTGCTGCTCATAATACCTCCCTTCAACCTAGTATTTGCTGAGCACTTACTATATTCAAGCACTTAGTGTTCTAAGAGCACTATGTGTATAATCTTATTTAATTTTCACAACAACTCTAAGAAAGTCAGCATGGCATTTTTAAGGTATCACCAGGAAGTAGCTACACAGCCAGGGATTACATTTCCCACTTGGCTTTGCATCCAGGTATGGCCAAGTAACAAATTCTTGATATGAAGTAGGGATTGAAGAGATAACTACCGAACTAGGCTTTTAAGAGGCAGGTGGTAAGTACTTCTGCACACACTCCTGTCCCTTTTATTGGCTGGATGTTAAATGTCTTGGGTAACCTTGGAAGCTACTCATCGATAATGCAATGCCTCCATAACTCAGGATCCCTGAATGAAGCACAGTAAACAAGTTTCCACAACAATACAATCCTGCTCCCTATCCCTACCAACATAGAAGCATCTTGGGTTCTTTTAATGAGGAAAACAAATTCCTATTGTATTTATTCGTTATACCTTATGGCTCTATGTGTTCTATTAGGTAGCCTGACCTAACTGATATGGATTATTATCTCCGCTTAATAGGTGATGAAACTGAGACCAAGAGAGGTTAGGTTACTTGCCTAAGGTTGCACGGTAAAAGTGAGGAAGTTCTCTAATGCCAAAATTTTGCGCTCAAAAGCTATGCAAAACTTTCACTTACAGTGAGGTATGGGATGTGTTGAGCTGTTAATCCTGGCTAATGTGTAGAAGAAAACTACTTGTCTAAAAAGAAGGCTTGTCAACTGCCTATATCAACCTGTGACATTCTCTAATGTGAAAGTCATGAAGTACTCAGAACCTACAAGTTAAATTTGCCAAGGGCTTATACTGAGGGATTTCTGAAAACACTTGTAGTGTTTGTGCTTCCGTATGTTGCATATGATGCCCTTTCTGCCTATAACCCTTAAAGATGGGTGATTTATCTGACAAGTGCCTACTCACTCTTTAAATCTTAACTCAAATTATAACTTAATTGTGAAACTTTTATTTAATTACTTAGGTGAATTTTGCCTATGTTAAGAGTACCTTTGTGTTGTGCCATTATAAATTTTGTAATGTATCATATCGTGTCATCCCAGATATTTGAATTATATTATATTGGGTTGTAGTAGAATGTGTTTCAATGGATCCACATTGATTTGTATTTTAAGTTTTTGGTATCATATTTTCTTTTATCTAGTTTTAAGTCCCTTCCTGGCATCAATCTTGACTGTTCATCTTACTCTTGCCATACTTAGCAAAACATTTAGCACAAAGTAGATATTTAATGTTATTTACTGAATCAAAACCAAAAATAAAAAACATGTACTCACTCCAAGTTTATAAGATATAACACTCTATTATAACAGATGGGTTTTGTAGTGATTTTGAAATATGCCTACAATTCCTTCCTTCAAGAAGAGGAGTTTAATTTTCTTCTCCTTGAGTGAGGGTTAGGTTGTATATAACAGATAGAAAATGATGAAATTGTCTGAACTTCTGAGAGTATGTCATAAAAAACTGTGTGTCTCCTTCTTGCTCTCTCTTGGATCACTATCTCTGGGAGAAGCAAGCTGATGTATCAGGAAGACACTCAATAAGCACTTTGATAGGTGCACTTGAGAACTTCTTCCAATGGACAAGTCAGTAACCAGCTTAGAAGTGTACCTTCCAGCCCCAGTCAAGCCTGCAGATGACTGCAGCCTATCCTTCAATGTCATGAGAGACTCTAAGAAAACAACACCCAACTAAGACACTCCCCAAATCCTGACTCACAGAATTATGATATAATAAGTATCTATTGTTTTAAACTGCTGAATTTTAAAGTAATTTTTATGCATCCATAGATAACTAATATTTTATAGTTTATAGAAAGACTATAAACTTATTCTCTAAGAATCTGTGATTTTTTTATGTGGGGTTTATATTATCCACATGACAAAAATGTAATTTAAGTTAGTTTATTACACAGTACTAAAATAATTAATTTATAAATATTTACTAAGCAACTACTATGTCTTATCGAAAAAAATATATGTGTGTGTTATGGTTTACAATCCCACTCCTGAGTATACATCACAGAGGAATTTTCCTCAGATTAGAGTGAGAACATGGAGCTGCCATGTTCACTGTGGCGTAGTGTATGGTGGTGGGGGTTGGCGATAATTTGGGTATAAATCACCAAAAAATGTATGGAAAGTATAGTGGATGCAAATTATAAAATATTATGCAACAATTAGAAGCCACAAACTATAAGTACAGAAAAATGCATGGATATTTAAAACATGTTGTATGGAAAATAAAGTAACAATCAAAATGCAAAATACAGTAATGCAAAGTAAATATTCATATTTTAAATCATCACTACACACTTTACAATGAAATACTCACATTTAAAGACATATTTCAAGCCCAGTACAGTGGGTATCCATCAGAATGGTAGTAGGGATAAAGAACAAATAAGAGCATAACATATACATACAGAAATGAGATAGGGTCCTAGCATAAAAATATGACTATGATCTGTATATACGATTAACTCAAATCTCTGTGCCTAAGCTCAATAAAAACCAAACCAAACAGATAAAACAAAACAAAAGAAAAACAAACAAAAAACCCTATAATATTTCATGTATTTGGGGATTAAGAATACAATAATGAAGGCCCAGTCACATTGTGGGTTTAATCTGCAATAAATAAGTGAAATAATAAACAGGAGATATTAAATAAGCGTAAGTGCCATGAAAAGATCAAGAGTATAATGTGATAAGGCATAATGGACAAGGGCTACTGTGGGAAGGGAGCCTTGGGAAAGTTTCCCTGTGGAGGTGATATTTAAAGTGAGAGCTAAATGATTGGAATTCAGTATCTTTGCAAAGCTGAGCAAAGGATATGTATTCCAGGCAGAGTGCAGATGCTGTGGCTTGACATGAAAGGGATAACAAAGATCAGTGTGGTTTCAGCATCATGAGTTAGCGGAGAGTGATAAAACGGGGGCCAGATCAAGTAGGATTATGTTAGTCATAGGAAGCAGACTTGGACTACAGCTTTAGAGTAAAATGGACAGAAAAGAAGAAAAAAAATTGTTTTACAGAAACAGCATCCTGACTTCTGTCTGGAGAAGGGATTTAAGAGGAGAGGACAGAAGTGGAAAGAGGCAGACCAGTTAGGATGCCACAACTATAGTGTAATTTCACGAAGATATCATGGTAGCTCAGGCAATGCTGCAAACAGTGGGGCTAGAAAGACCTAGATACTGGAGTACAGACACTGAGAAGTGAAACTAAGAGGACCTGTTGCTGGATGGCATAAACAGTATGAAGAGAGAGAAAACAGGGATGATTCCTCTGTGTTTTATTTGAGCAACAGAGTGGATGGGGACACTGCAGTATGAATAGGTAATAACATGTAAAGCTTGGTTTCTTTTTTTTTTTTTTAAGATTTTATTTATTTATTTATTTGAGAGAGAGAGAGAGTGAGAGAGCACAAGAGGGGGGAGCGGGAGAGGGAGGAGCAGACTCCCCGCCGAGCAGGGAGCCCGATGCGGGACTCGATCCCGGAACTCCAGGATCATGACCTGAGCCGAAGGCAGTCGCTTAACCAACTGAGCCACCCAGGCGCCCCTAAAGCTTGGTTTCAAAAAAATCTTTTGAGTATTCAATCATTTATCTTAAATGAGACTTTGAAACCTGGACATAATTGAGAGTTAACTGTAAAAAGTAAATAAATACATATAGCTTAGAGTCTCTTCTATTAATCTGAATAGAGTTCTCAGTAAATTTATAGTAGTTAAATATCACCCCCCCAGCACCACCAGAGTCCAGGTTCTCACCAGTTCTGTCTCTTTCTAACTCTTGGATATTGGACAAGACACTTAACTTCTCTTTGACTCTCCTTCCGCAACTGCCAATGGAGATAAAATAATAAATAACCGATGCGGATTACACAAGGTAAGCCATGAAAAGAACTTTGCACAGTGCTTGCTGCATAGAAATCCCTCAATAATTATTGTGCCTCTCAAAAACAATGTATAAACTCTAAATAAGAGAATTTTCTCTTTCCCGAACAATATAATTTCCTGGGTGAAATTGGCCTAATGTGCATGTCTATTCCAGAAAGCATGCTAAACCTTGATGACAAAGTTTATTGAACCAGAAATATTGAGCCAAATAATAAATGGTCCTCACATGATTTGGAGACTACTATCTAATAAGGGAGAAAGATGCTAGTCGAATAGCCATATAAATCAACTTAAAATTACATTTGTGAAAGATGTAAAAAGTATATGTAGATTGTCTATGAAAGTAGGGAAGGGGAGTTGACTAGAAAGTGCCAGGCTTGGGCCGCCTGGGTGGCTCAGTTGGTTAAGCGACTGCCTTCGGCTCAGGTCATGATCCTGGAGTCCCTGGATCGAGTCCCTGGATCGAGTCCCGCATCGGGCTCCCTGCTTAGCGGGGAGTCTGCTTCTCCCTCTCCCACTCCCCGTTTGTGTTCCCTCTCTCGCTGTGTCTTTCTCTGTCAAATAAATAAAATCTTTAAAAAAAAAAAAAAAAGAAAGTGCCAGGCTTAAGGAACAGAATGTGTAAGACTTGGTGCTGGGCAGGCCTGTGCAAGGAAGGCTGTGGATAGTGTGGGGGTGCAATGGTGTGGCCAGGAGGAGGCTCCAGACACAGACAGGATCAGAAAAACCACGTGGATTACATGAGGGACTTCAATTTTATCCCAGAGCAAATGAGTGAGAATGGAATTACATGATCTGATTTATAAAATTATGGCCTATTTTTTGGCCCATGCTTGTTGGGAGGACTATTTAGTTTGCATAATGCTCACATATTAGATTTATGAGTAATGATGAAATGCCAACATTTAAGATAACTGGTCCTGGAAACTGGAGAATGAGCCTAGACGGCAGGACAACAATCTCCTGAAGGGGGCTAGGAAAAGGTCAGACCTGGAGTGTATCCCAGGTCCTCTTTACTACAAGTCTAGTAACATGGATCACATGCTTCAATCCACATGGAATTCAGGGAAGATTTGACATCCAGAGTAGTAAATGTATATACTTCAATTAGCATCAGAAGTGGTTGCCAATGCCCAGCTTGATAAGACTCTAGCTTTGGTTAGAATGAAATCTTTCTAAGAAACAGGGGTGGCTTCTCTTGAATAGATCTCTGCAAGACATTATAGCCTTTGTCATTAGAAATGCATAGAACTACCATGAAAAACTGTGAATTTAAACTGAGAATTGGTAATGCTACCATTACAGAATTTTTAAATAAAATGTTGTTAATGGGATAGATTTTTAAAAAGCTTTCCATAAGGCACTTTTATGAGAATGCTTCTGGGAATGTTCCCGGTTTCATTTATGCTCTGATGCTTTTTCATGTTTTGATAGAATTTGGAGTTCATTAGTTTTTTTGTTTTTTTTTTTAAGATTTTTATTTATTTATTTGACAGAGAGAGACACAGCGAGAGAGGGAACACAAGCAGGGGGAGCAGGAGAGGGAGAAGCAGTCTTCCTGCTGAACAGGGAGCCCGATGTGGGGCTGGATCCCAGGACCCCAGGACCATGACCTGAGTCGAAAGCAGACGCTTAACGACTGAGCCACCCAGGCACCCCATGGAGTTCATTAGTTTTAATACTGTGAAGATGACACTTTCAAAGATTTTATTTTTAAATGTGTGGCTATACTTAAGAGTAGTGCATATGCATATGAATGGGCAACAGAAACTACTCTTGGAAATTAAGGTAATATGGTAGGAGTAACCGGAAATCATAAGTTTGTATACTTCATGTTCCAAAGAGATAGGAAATGTCACGCCTATTACAAATATATTTGCATTTTAAAAAAGCGACCGATGATACTTGCATCTAACACTTTGATTTTAGATTAGAGCCCCAGAATAAACAAGAACATCAGTGTAGTCATCTACAAACATGATTTTGGAAGGGAATAGATTATAAATAATAAACAAACAATTGCTTCTGTTTTAGTATATATTCTTCATTTAATTTGAATATTTACATTATTTATAAGTGAAAAGCTAGGATGTAATGGAGTGTATGACCTTATATCCTATTTTGTTAAAATGTCTGTATATTTCTCTAACTTTGTTATCTCTACACCAATATACAAATATATTGAATAATATATATATTATTACTATATATATTACTATTACTATATACCACAGTAATACCTTATACTATAGTATAGTACTTAGTAAACTATATACTCTATATAATATAGTGTAGTATACTATACAGTATATTAAATGCTCTATTACTATAGTATTACTGTAGTAGCTACCTTCTTGCAGACCAAAATTACCATAAAATGTTCTAAAAATTAAGTCTAGAAACAAAACAGTTAAGATAGATATGCATGCACTTGTGTGTGTATGTGTGTGCATGTATGTGTACAGAGGACATCTTCTATTCATTCAGTTATTAATAGAGGCACATGCTCTAGGTTCTTGCCTTTTTAGTAATGAGAAGATACTTTGAGACAGAGATTCTAGCAAAATGCAATTACATTAAACTAGTATTATTATCCCAGATCTCCAGAATATTATATTACCATCATTTTTTAAAATTTTTCTTTGGCTTTTGTTTGAATAAAAAAAATGCTACACAATTTATCTGACTTAGAGAGTTTTGAAATTGTTGACTTAATTAACAATATCCTCAAAGGTCCAACAAGCATTGCTTAACAAAATCACCATCTTTTGGATCTATATTCAGCCACTATAACTTGTCATCGCAGTCCCTGTCAAGGAATACCTTCTTTTCTGTTCCCATTGGAATGCACTGGTTGCAGTCTTTACCTAACACATTATGGAATACACTTGTAATATTCTCTGTGCCTTCCCTTTTTGAATAACCTTATCATTAAAACAACTCCATAAAATAATGCTTCAATCATTATTGTTATTGAAATTTTAATTACCATAAGCTTACAGTGTCAACATAGTCACTCATTTTCCTCTATTCTATCATCTAATTCATTTTCTCTACATACATATATATTTTTCATATAATCTTCATGAGTCCTATAATTCAAATCTTATCACAATATTTACCAATAAAGATATTTAAAAAGAGAGGCGCCTGGGTGGCTCAGTTAAGCATCTGACTTTTGATTTTAACTCAGGTAATGATTTCAGGTCACGAGATCGAGTCTCACATCTGGTTCCACGTTGCACTCAGCTCTGGGCATGGAACCGGCTTAAGAGCTTAGGATTCTCTCTCTCCTTCTTCCTATACCTCTCTCCCCCAACGCACTCTCTCTCAAAATAAATAAATAAATAAATAAAAAGAGACTTGTCAAAGCAGTAATAAGAGGCAAATTAGAGACTAGAAAAATAATGACAGAAATGTGTATAGAATAATCATGGTAATCAGTTATTGAGCATTTACTATATATTAGGCATTCGTTAAATAGTTCAAATTAAAAAAAAATATTTAATTAAATTAACTCCCCCCAAAATAAAATGCATATTTATATAAAAATGCTTTTTAAATGAATGGATATAGTAAATAATAAAGCTGAGTTTTTATAAATCCTCACAATATCTAGAGAAGTAGGCATTATTTTTCTCTAATTTATAGGCAAATCTCCTGAGCTATCAGGTAAGTGGCTAATGACAAGATCATGACTTGAATATGGCTTTTTCTGAAAAAAAAGTCTTATTTTTAAGTTCAGATACCACTGAAGGAGGTTTGGGAAAAAAAAAAGGTGAGAGGGGATAGTGAAAGCTCCTATCAACATGAGGTTTCTTAGGGCACCTGGGTGGTTCAGTAGATTAAGCTTCAACCCTTGATGTCGGCTCAGATCTTGGATCTCAGGGTTGTGGATTAGCTTGTAGTCTACTGGAGAGTCTTTCTCTCCCTCTTCTTCTCCCTCTGCCCCTCCCCCCCGCTCACACGCGCTCTCTAAATAAATAAATAAATAAACAAATAAATAAAATCCTTAAAAAATATGAGTTTTTCTTAATAAGCAATGAGGACTTACAAATGGGAAGGGAGTAAATAAGTATGCTACATAATCAGAGTTACATTTTTGAAAGAAAAATTATTCTGCTATATGAAGGGCATATATTGATCTGAGACTGTAGGTAGGGAGATATATCATGGCTGGACTGTGAATATTTGCTTAACTAGTTACGAAACCTGGACTGGATTGTCCAACAGAAGAACCAAGTGGGACTCGGAGATCTTGGAGGATAGGGGGTTTATTTAACGCAGGTGGGCTCAGAAGAGAATGGTTTTCAAAGGTCTGAGCCCTGAGCACAAACAAAGGGGGCAATTTATACACTTCTACTTCCACATACTTGTCACTTTTGGCGCATGCGCAAAGCGGGGCAGGGAGAAGAACCTGGACTGGTGCGTGTGTGCGGCAAGCAGAGCAGGGAGAAGAACCCAGAAGAGCCCGGGGGCAAGGACTGGGACTCTCTCACTGGCTCGGTCCGCCACCTTAGGACACAGATTTTCCTTATCAAACTGAGAACTGTAGGCTTGGAACCAAGGGAAAATGAAGGTCTCAAATGTGTAAACTGAGGAAGAAATATAAAAAGAGGTACAATGCAACATTTGTCTGGAATGAAACTAGTGTGATCAAAAAAGCAGGAAGAATAAATATCAGGGGGATAGAAGATCATAGAAATTGAGAAGAGAGAGTTTTAAGGAAGAACAGAAGCTACCAGTTTTTAAAATGAATATTTCCAGGTTGAAAAGGAAGGACAAGCCATTGTTGGCCCTTAGCTGGTCATTATCTTAAGCTGGAAGAAGAAGATGGAAAGATAAAGTGAAAACCATTTTATAATGTGTGGAAGACTGGATAATAGGTAAGGAAATTGAAACTACTCTAAAGGAGAGGAAAGAAAGAAAGGGAATGTTTATTACATTTATTAATAATTTATTATGTGCTAGGTTCTTTATATGTGTTGTTTCTTACAACCTTCACATCTCTCTTGTCATATTCCGATAGATGATACAACCTTTGTTTTTAGAAATAAAGAAAATACTTCACAGTTATGAATGGTAGATCCTATCCAACCACAATCTAATTTGTTTATTCGTATTCTGAGATCCCATCTCTCAATAAAGTCAGCTAAGTGTCCTAATGAGTAATGAGGCAAAGAACAAGTTACTGAATAAGTTAAGAACCAAAGCATTAAGTTATTGAAATCTCAGTTTAAAAGTGAAACAAGAAATAACAGGATGCAGGTGTGAGTCAGAAAATGATATGGTAGCCTATTCCAGAGAACAGAATTGGAGAAAAACCCAGAGAGCTAGGATGTTGGCCAGTTTTCATTCTTTGAATACTGTGTTGAGCCTGAGTGTAGGTGGTATTAGTGAGAGAACTGTAATAGTACCCCTGTTAAACTTAGGGATCAATGCAAAAGGAGTCAACAGGCCACTTGCACATTTGCACAACTCTGGTGGTGTGTAGCCAGCAACGGAAAGAAATGCCTCCAGAAGATTGCAGAACATCCAATTCCTTGCATGGGTCCAGATAGTTAAAGGAAGGACACAAAGATCTGAATGACTTGAATATAAAAAAAGAGGAAGATACAAGGGGCTGTGTAGATTTGTCAACCAAAGCCAAAATCAGAATCACATACATTTAAAGGGAGTAAACAGGGACAGGTAAACAAATGTGGAGTTCCACCAAAAGGCCATTCATATCTGAATGAGGCATAGAAAACCCACATTAGGTTTAGAATCAACCCAAAGGTTAAAGAGAAGAATCCTAAAGAGAAGATTTTATAACTTAATGCAATGAAAATAGAGACCAGAGTTGACTGTAAGATTTAGAAAGAATATACCTTAACATGCTTAGATTAAATTTCTGCATTAGATACAATAGATGGCTAAATGTCAAAAGATAGCATCATAGGGAAAAAATGACACCTTTTTTTCACATCTGAAAATGTGACTCTTGGGGTGCCTGGGTGGCTCAGTCGTTAAGTGTCTGCCTTCGGGTCAGGTCATGATCCCAGGGTCCTGGGATCGAGCCCCGCATCGGGCTCCCTGCTCCGCGGGAAGCCTGTTTCTCCCTCTCCCTCTCCCCCTGCTTGTGATCCTGCTCTCACTGTGTCTCTCTCTGTCAAATAAATAATTAAAATCTTTAAAAAAAAATGTGACTCTTAAAATCATGTTATGTCTTATTTTATTTATTTTTTTAAAGATTTATTTATTTATTTATTTGACAGAGAGAGAGAGAGAGAGAGGGAGTATAAACAGGGGTAGTGGGAGAGGGAGAAGCAGGCTCTCTGCTGAGCAGGGCTCCATCCCAGGACCCTGAGATCATGACCTGAGTCGAAGGCAGAGGCTCAACTGACTGAGCCACCCAGGTGGCCCATGCTATGTCTTATTTATATTTTAGATATAAGGCAAATCGTATCAAATGTTCTGATGGTAAACAGTATTAGCAGGAAAGATGAGTAGGGTGACTTGAGGAAAATAGTAAACATTTCAAGTCACTGTACATAATGAGAAACAATGCTAATTGAGTGATACCTAGAATCAACTAAGCCAGGCTGCAACAGTGTAACATATGAAATAAGCTCACACAGCTAAGGTTTTCTCCAGGTAATGTGTAATGTTATATATCTTTTTTTATACTCAATATTGCATCTATTATAAATGTGTACTTAATTTTCATTATGTTAAACAAAAGGGCCATATAATCAATAAAACACAATTCTTGTCTCTGAGGGGATCCCTATCTGTTGGAAAAGACAGACACATAGCAAATAAATATTATAAAATTGGCATAAGTCCTAATTGAGGAAGATGGAGCACAAAAAAGGCAATTTCTAACTTGTTGGAGAGAAAGGTGGCTAAGAAAACTTTTCAAGAAAGGAGGTATCATTTCAACAGTCTTGAAAAATGTGTAGAAATTTACCAAGCCAATAGGGAGAGGAAATAGGGTAAAGGCATACAAAAAGAACAGTTGGGTTGGGCTAACTTGAGTATTTTTTATTTTGTTCTACTTGCCCATAAGTATTTCTGTACTTAAACTTTTTTTCTTTGTTGTTGTATTTATATTACCTTATATAAACATTTTCACTAATATTCAAAACCATATTGATTTTGTACCTTAAAAGGTACTTGTATTAATCTAAAATAAAGATTCTTATATAGATAAAAAGGCACAAAATCTAGTTTTATATGTGACACTATCATCAATATTATATGCTTATTTCTGGCACTCAGGTCATCTGCCATGAAAAAGTAATTTCTCCGTTTGCTTAATCACATTATATAAAAATGTTCCAGAACAGGACTCTATTAGTGCATATTATTAACTATTATTAACCATTGATCCAAATGTAGACATAAGGGTTAATTTTAGATTAAACAAGAGGTTAATTTTATTTACTAAAACCAGAAATTTTAGGGCCAGACATAACTTAGTTTTGCTATTTTTTCAACATCGTAACAAGCCTTTTACAAAACCAAATGTTGAAATTAAAGCTAAAGGATGTGTTTTCAAATGTGGTGAGATGAAGTGAACTGTATTTCAAAACAACACTTAAATATTGAGTTAGTCACACAATTCAGGGATAACAAAATTAGCATTCCAGGGATTCATTCACCAGAAAGTACCGCTTGCCTCTTTACCCACATACTGTAAAGCTATTCATACCAGCAGCTTAAGACACTTAAGTCTGCCAAGTTTCCCAGGTGCCTCCTGCAGAGAATGCCCCTATAGTCTGCCACTCCTCTCTCATAAAAGAAAAATCTCTATTCACAAGAGAGAAAAACTTACAAAGAGAGAGGCTCTTTTTCAAAATCTTTGAAGCCAATTCAGTTTGGAACTTGAGCAGTTGTACCTCCTCTTAACAACAGGTGCAGAGTGATACACTGGCTCTCTTATAAATATTCTTGAAAGGATCTCTTCGCGTTAGCATTTCAATTCCCTGTCTCTTTAAATGAGGCCTGCTTTTCATAGGTCTTTCAATTTAAATGGATCAACTCTTCATACCATATCAAATTTATTTTACTAATAAAAAAATACCAAATGCCAATTGGATTGTGTCTCTTGTGAAAATTTTGCCATTAAGATATTAGCATATTTGTATAGATTTGATGATTCCTACATTTAAAAAATCCCATTTCTTTGTCTACACTAAATTGCTATACCTCTTGGCTATTTTCCAGTTATGAAGATGACTTTATGTCTAGGATTTCAATCCACACTCTCTTAATTGAGACTCTGGTGTTTGGAGATGTTTGTCGGCCGTGGAGAGAAAATTGCACTAGACAAGGGCTATTCTAGGAATATCAGCACCATTTACTTACAGTATACTCCTTTGATTATCATTTAATATTTTAATCTTCATTTTCCTTTTCTGTAAAATGGAATAATAAAGTCTTCTTTGTACATCTCAAAGAGTTCATAGGAGGATTGGATATGGTATCAGTTATAAAAAATATGTATTTAAGTAAGAAATGACTATAGAAAAGGGAAATTGAATATAAAATATAAAAAAAAAACTTTTCTCAGAAGAAAACATTGAAAAAAAAATCTTCTCAATCTTTTGATTGGAAAGGATTGCTGATGACTCAAAAGTGTTAACTACAAAAGTAAATAATTGATAAATGAAATTTAAAAAAAAAAATTTTTAATCTGTTCTTTGAAGGACACCACTAAGAAAATGAATTGGCAAGACACATGCAGGGTAACTATATTTGTAATTCACCTATCTGAAAAAAAATATTTGTTTCAGAGTATACAGAGAACTATTACAGTTCAATCAAACATACAGTTCAATAAAAATGAACATAATATTTGAATAGACATCTCACAGAACATGATAACATGAATAGTTAATAAGCATCTGAATGATACTTAACACAATTAGTTATTGGGAAAGCTAAGTTCAGTAACACTTCAGTCAGAAACCAAAAAAGTGAGAATTTTTTTAAAGATTATTTATTTTAGAGAGAAATAGAGAGAGAGAGTGCGGAGGGGGATGGGGGGCAGGAGAGGGAGAGAGAGAATCCTCAAGCAGACTCCCCGTTAAGCGGAGTGCGATGCAGGGCTCAGTCCCAGGACCCTGAGATCATGACCTGAGCTGAAACCCAAGAGTCAGATGCTCAACCAACTGAGCCACACAGGCACTCCAGAAAAGTGAGAATTTAGATGCAGCCAGAGCTAAGAACAGAACTAATATTTTAATTTTTATATACTTGGCTTTCAGAAAGAAATGATGAAATCCATATTACTATTTTTCTTAGAAATTCTATTTTAACATGTATCTGTTGGTTTTTGTTTTCACAGATTGTTTTCTGAAAAAGTACAGCGACCTTGGATGTTAATTTGAGTGGGTTTTTGTTTTTTGTCTTAATAGCGTTTAACAGTTTAATAGTTTTTGAGAGGACAGCTTCTCGAAAATATTTTTATTATATAATTTTATTTTGTAACTTCCAAATGGAAATTTTAAAATATGGAATTGAAGTACTCTTGAGACAATTTCATCTATCAAGATCTTCACTTTTTGTCTCAGGAATAAACTTTATTAGGAAAAAAAAAAAAGAAGAAGAGAAAATGACCTTGGGACCCAAGAAAAAGAAGACTGGAAATATGCTTGGATAACTGTTATCATAAAAGTTTTCCTCAGAGGCTGGAAATAATTTTATTTTTCTTTTTGAGACTTTAGAATTTTGGCTTGAGAGATCTATGTTTTCTGAGCAAAAAAAATAGAGAGGAAGAGAGGCTAGATACCTATTTCCTTGTTTAAAATAAAGGCAATTTGGGCGCCTGGGTGTCTCAGTTGGTTAAGCGACTGCCTTCGGCTCAGGTCATGATCCTGGAGTCCCAGGATCGAGTCCCGCATCGGGCTCCCTGCTCGGCGGGGGGTCTGCTTCTCCCTCTGATCCTCTTCCCTCTCATGCTCTCTGTCTCTCATTCTCTCTCTCTCAAATAAATAAATAAAATCTTTTAAAAAAAAGGGAAAAAAGAGAGTTCAAATCATTTTAAAATAAAATAAAGGCAATTTGTAAGAAGTTTTCAATAAAAAATTGAAAACATTTTCAAATCTGTGAAGATTTCATGGAATTATGCATCAGCATGGAATGGAGGAAGTAAAAGACTAGAAGCCTATGGGTTAGTCTGGTTATATTTATAAGGATTTTTGGCTCTTGGAAGACAGCAAAACTCTCAGTCCCTCAGACTACCTTGAGCACACTGAGATTGTTGTCCCTCCAGGCCATATGTCGACTCAGTGCAATGTAATTAAGCCAGAAGAGAGGATAAAACAGAAGGGAGGACAGACAGAACCAGACTAAGATGATGAGATGCTTCCCAATGCCTGAAAAAAAAGAAAAACTGGCTCACCAATGGTGTACTAAAAGTAAAGTCTTCAACTGCCACCCAAGAAATGGGCCCCTAAATCACCTAATTCTGAAAGGCAACAGGGTTTGCTTCACAATTCCCTGGGGACTGTAGCAAAGGATAAGCAGCTGTTAATGGGTGCGCAAGCACTCAGTTCAATTATGCCCCAGGGATCAGTGCAGAGGGAACAGGCCAAAAATACCCTCCTCCCAGTCTTTCCCTGGAAGAAGTCTGACTATTCTACATCTGCTGCCTCAGGGCCCAACTTCTAAATTACGTGCATCTAGGTGCATGCTGACTGCTATCTTCTCCTTTGGGAGGATAGTCCTGTGATGCAAAAATGGTTCAACATATACTAATCAATCAACGTGATCAACATAGCCTAATCAATCCACGTGATCTGCCATATTAACAAAAATGAAGGCTAAAAATCATGTGATCATCTTCGTAGATTAAAAAAAAGCATTTGAAAAAAATTCAGCATCCTTTCATGATAGAAATTCTCAACACATTGGGTATAGAAGGAGTGTACTTCAACATAATAAAGACCCCATATGACAAGCCCACAGCTAGCACCACCCTCAATGGTGCAAAGGTAAAAGCTTTTCTTCTTTTTTTTTTTTTAATTTTATTATGTTATGTTAATCACCATACATTACATCATTAGTTTTTGATGTAAAAGCTTTTCTTCTAAGATCAGGAACAGAGCAAGAATCTCCACTCTCACTGTTCTTATTCAACATAGTACTAGAAGTCTTAGCCAGAGCAATTAGGTAATAAAAAGAAATAAAAAGCATCCAAATTAGAAAGGAAGAAGTAATATTGTCTCTGTTTTCAAATGACATGATATCTGGAAAAATCTAAAGATTTCACAAAAAAAAACTGTTAGAACTAATAAATAAATTCAGTGTAGTTGCAGAATACAAAATCAAAATATAATAATCAGTTTTATACTTATATACTAACAAAAAACTATTGGAGACATTAAGAAAACACACACACACACACACACACACTCTATCCTTAAAACTTTCTATCTTCCTTTCTGGTTCATTTTTCTCCAGAGCACTCATCACCTTCTAAAACAATATAATTTCCCTGTTTATTTTCTTTCTCAATTCACTAAAACATTAACTCCAAAATTCCAGGATATAATATTATATACAGTATTTACATATTTTATATATAGTATTTATATATTATTTATATATTATATGTATTATAATATATACAAATATACATTTTTTTTAAATTTTGGGGACTGATGCACTTCTTGTGCCTATAAATGGCATTAAATATTTGTTTGTTGAGTGAAAAAATAAATGATTACAGGTCTAAGTAACATTAATTTTTAATTTTATCTTCTTTAATATTTAAGGCATTTAAAACTATAAATTTTACTTTGAGTCCAGAATTTGTTATGTTCTAATAGGTATTGCTATGAAGTCTTCTTTCTTTTATTGCATTTTCCCAGAGTTTGAAATTCCCCCTTGGACTTCTTTTTCTCCAAGGATTATCAGGGGTAGATTTCTTAATTTCCAATCAGGTAAGAATGTCATTTAAAATATTACACTACAGAAATTTCACTTAAAATCTTTAACCCCACTATATTATGAAAAAAATAACTTCATAAGTCTCTTCAAAAAAATTTTAAGATCAGGAAATTAATTTAAGCTTATAATAGATTATGTTTGTATGTTATCTCTTTTTTTTTTTAAAGATTTTACTTATTTATTTGACAGAGAGAGAGGGAACACAAGCAGGGGGAGTGGGAGAGAGAAGCAGGCTTCCCACGGAGCAGGGAGCCCGATGTGGGGCTCGATCCCAGGATCCTGGGATCATGACCTGAGCCGAAGGCAGACGCTTAACAACTGAGCCACCCAGGCACCCCTGTATGTTATCTCTTGACAGGTCCACATGATTGCTATAATGATCAACCAAATTGTTATATATACTTGAATCTGTTTTTAGATTTGTGGCATTTTTGACAGTACTCAATTACTGTAGGATCATCAACATTACCATAAATACCATTATCAAAGAGATATTTTTGAATGTTTAATAAGCGCTGGGACTTTACATATATAAACCATTTTAATTCTCATACTTCTATAAGGCAGGTACTCTTATTACCCACATATTATAGTCAGGAAACTGAAAGAAAGAGAGAGAAAGTAATTTCCAGTGGCTACTCAGCAGTGTAGGCAAAACACTTCTAAAACACTGTCTATTTTTTTAGAATAGATTTTAACATCTGCTGATGTTGGTCTATTCTCACTATCCTCCTTTAAAATACTATTTACTACTTTTTCTTACTTAATTTTATCAGATAGTTTTTGATGTCACATTAAATTACATCACATTAATTTGAGGAAAATAATATCCTTATAAGATTTTTTCATGCAGAAATATGAATGTTTTCCATTTATTAAAAATTTCCCTTAATATCCTAAAGTTTTGTTTTAGTTTATTTCCTTAATTATATTATGTATTTTGACATTTTTGGTGAATGTCCAATATGTCATTTTGTGAATGTGAATCATTTCTATTATATTTTCTTACTGGTTTTGTTCATTTATCTGTAGACTATTGCTTATTTATTTTGTAACTAGCAACTTCACTCAATTTTTTAAGTACATTGTGTGGATTTGGTTTTGTTTTCTACTCCAGCTGAATCTCTGGGGACTTACCAGATAAATAAGCATGTCATCTACAACTAATAATTAATTACTTCTTTTAAATATTAATATGTCTATATTTGCTAATTCGATATTCTAGCATTATTTTACTAGCAGAAGTTCCTAAGTAACAGTATATAATATAAACAATAAGAGACATTGTTTTCTTGGTCCTAAATCTAGTCATATAATATTAATATTTCAGGAAAAATGTATATACCTGCTTGAACTGATTATTCTATTAATCTCTTGATTTTATAAATACTATTTTCAGAAGGAATATTTGGAGATGATCATGTCCGAGGCACTGCATATGTAAGAATGTCCTTTTGTCTTCCTCTTGATGTGGGAAACAAGGGAAAAGAAATGTAACTTAAATTAAAATCTCCTTACAGCTTGCAGCCCACTGATAGATCCCTGGTACATGCAGAGCATGACCGTCCTCAAGAACGCTTGGCTGCCTTCATGCCTTTATGTTTAAAAGTAACTATCTTGGCAGGAGCTGGCCTCTCAAGGTCCTGAAAGCCTGGCTTCCAGATTCCTTGGAGACTTATGCTATCCCTCACCCCCACTAATTAAAAAATACACAATCAGTCACTGCCCACAATCTCAGGACAGCTCTTTCTGCCCACAGGTCATGTCCCATGAATAGGGAAGGGGTTAAGGTATAGGCAGGAGATATAGGAGGCCCCTGGCTCCCCAGACTGGGCCCTGAACTATTCCTGACAGGTGGAGACGCTGAGACAGGGTGGAACAAGAGATAAGAGGACAAATGAAGAAGGCACAAGAATCTCAAGGCCACAAGCTTCCCAGTCAGTTCTCAATAAAAGACCACCACTAAAAGCCTTCAGTGGCAACCCATTCAAGACCCCTCTCACTCTGGAGCGCTTTTTCTTTCTTTCTGCTCTCACCTTCACTTGATAAACTTACACTTCACTTCACCCTTTTGTGTCCGCGAGATTCATTCTTTGACTCCGTGAGACAAGAGCCCTGCCATCCTGCAACCCTCTTACATAGGAAATCACTTGACTGAGCATAAAATTATTGAGTCACTATTTTTCCTCACATGACACCATTGACTGATCTCCCATACCCCAGTATTTAGTGCTATATATTTAAAAAATTCTTTTGCAGGTTCACTCAGTTACAGACAAGCTAGGAGTCGGCTTCCTTCTCATGGGTACGGATTGGACTGCTGTATTTGTCTTTATATTCTTGGGCTCCTTGCTACCCTGACAAGTTGCTCTTTCTTCCAGTTCTCCGTAGGGGAAGAAAGATAGGAGTTCAAGCAGTCAGCCTGTGATCTAGGATGAGCCACTAGTTGTGTCTGCTTCAATTACTCCTATCTAGAGAAGCAGAAGCCTGGATTGATGACAGACACGTGCTGTAGTAGTCAACCTTAGAATCAGGCATGAGATGAAGGTGCTAGAATGCACACTTTCTGTATTTTCTTTGGTGCCCGTGCACACAGTAAATTGGCTTTAAGAATTGCCAGATCTTTAAACTCCATGGTGAACTAGAAAAAACTGAAATAGGTAGCTAAAAATGATTGACGTTAACTGAGAAACCACTTCACAATACAGTCCTTCATCATAAGTTTTGTTTGGTACACTCTGTCTTCTTTCATTCATATGGACTCAAGTTTTAGAAGAAAATTTCTGTCTCTGCATCTCTCATTCTCACTGATTCTTCTCAATCAGATATTAGTTTTCTCCTTTTGGGAATTCTATTATTTGCATTCTCCAGGCCCTTTATGCATCTTTCATTTTTTTTTAAATAAATTACATATTTCCATTCTTTATGGATAGTACTGGATTAGTTTCTCAAGATTTTATTCTAAGAAACCAATTCTGTTTTCTCTAATAGTCCACTGTTTTTATTTTAGTTTTAAATATAAAGACAATTTTTAAAAAATTTTCTTAAAGCTTTCTTGTTTTCTGATTGTTCCATTTCATGACTTCAAGCTTTTGCATGAATTCAATATCCTCTGAAATTCCTTAGCTTGGAGGGGTTAGCAGGAGATGGGAGCCCTGTTATTAACAACCACCACAAACCTGGGAAGCACTGTGGCTTAATGACTAAGAACACAAACTCAATAGGCAGATTGCCTGAGTTTGGATCCTAGCCCTGCCACCACTAGTTGAGTAATCGTCAGCAAATTTAGATTATCTCAGTTTCAGTTTCCTTGATTGTAATTTTAGGGTAATAACACTAACTACCTTGTAACATTGTATTAAATGAGCAACAAAGGGTAATGCACTTACAAGAGTTTGACAATAGTTTGTACTTAATCCCTGTTAGCTAATAACTAGCTAATTATGATGGCTCTCATTAGCAAGTGAACCTCAGAACTCTCACCCTTTATCATAAGGTGTCCGTGGTTCTGTATTAAAGAGTATTGGTGGCTTCCTCGGAGTGTCTCCTCTGTCCCTTATTTAAGTTGCTATTTCACTTGGACATGGTAATCTGCAAACTGATCAGTTTTGCCCTCATTCCTGTTTGTTCCCTGCAGTACATCTGTCGAAAATTTCTCCACATTCCTGCATATGAATTGAAAGATTCTGTAACTTCAGGTTGTGATTTTGTTCATTTTCAATGGTAATTTAGATTAGGTTATGAAACAAAAATCATTCATTAAGATCATAATCATGTAATGTCTTTTCATTTGTAATATATAATTGAGGATGTGTCTGTATTTGTGTGTGTGTGTGTTTAAGGTGATGTTAGGGATAATATGAGTATATATATATCCCTTAAATTGGAGGTTTTCATTATATTCTTACTACATTGTGTTTAGATTTGTTTCTAGCTAACTTTCCTGCTTATATGAAGTAATTTTACTTTAGCTCAATAAAAGGTACTACCTCAGACTTGATCTTTTTTGTTTCCTTTGAGAAACCTACCTGAAGTCTTCCTGCTGGGTTTAATAGAACAAAGACCAACCACAACAAAATGACCTTCCTTTTCTCCTGTATTCTTTTGTCACATCAATGTTCTTTTGTGTGGTTCTATTTGTTGCTGTGTGAAGTGCATCTGGGTTGTGAGATACGGGATTTTGATTGCAATTGGCATTGATTTTTGAAATTTATTCACTCACTTTATAACTTGTAGTGACTGCCTCAAATGAAGAGCTTCAAAGTTGTTTTATTTGTTTGTTTGTTTTTTTCAGTGTTAGGGATTTAAGCTGGTTTATATCTTGGTAATATTTAGTTTTATTGATTTAGTCATAACACTATTTGCTTTTAGAAAATAGTATCTTGCATTAATACTCAGGAGAAGCACTGTAGGTTTCAGTCATATACTATTTTAATAACTTGGTATATATGTGTCTACCCGTGTGTTTGTGCTTGTGTGTGTATATGACTACACACATACATACATATGCATGAAAGGAATACATGAAATGAAATCATAATGGAAGGATATGAAGAAGGATATTTGTGTATTTTTGTACATAAAGATTATAAAACATAAATGAGGATTAGAGATTGCACATTGCCTCTACATAGTGCTACTAAATTAAGCATTAAGATTAAACTTATCATTAAAACAATCCAAATGAGATTTTCCCCCACCAAATTGAGCAAGTTTGATGGCAAAGAGGCAGTATTTATAAGATGTACTCGATCTTTAGTCTTTAGTTTAGTTTAATAACTAGTTTAATTTAGTATTTAGTTTAGTCTAGTAAACATCAGATTATTTTCTATTGGTTCTATCATTTAAAATGGGAAAAGCTGTAGGACAAATACTATCTTATCTATGTATTTACCAGTGACAGTTTTAATATAACCAATTTCATCTATACACATTGAAGCCTCCAATATCATTAGATGTCATATTAACCATGAAAACTGACATAAGAAAAGACTTTCATGTAATATGAAAAAAAAACCCACTTTGATTTATCCCTCTTTTATGTATATACTATAACATTCTTTATAGATAAAGAGACTTGAAAATTCTATTCTACTCTAAGTTAGTCATTTCTCCCCTACATCACCGTGTTTACCTCTGGTTTCAACATTTTAAAGGGGGAATGTTCAGGGAGAAAGACTCATGGATAATATAATGATTCTGATTTATAAGACAGGCTTCTGCTTTGATATAATAAAACCACCAAATCATCCCAATGGTGGATGATGCTCAGCTTCCTATTTATTTTGGTAAGTAAACATGTATCCATTTCTTCCATAATATAAGTAAAATTTGCTTCAAAGTGACTCAAATAGAAATGGGACTGATTCACAACCCTGATTTAAATATACTTAAAAATTGAAAGTGCATCCATTCTAAGAATTTGATTGTCAATAACATTATAAGATTTGTAAAAATATTAGTGTCCTGGGATCTGGACTGATTTTCAATTTGTGGTCCATATATAAACCATTGATGGTTAATATGATATCAACAAATAAGCAGTTTATTCCCTTGTACTCCATAACATTTTTCTTTCTGAAATGTAACTTTATGTAACAATTCACATTTAATGGCACTCTCTACCTCATGCAAAATATTGGGATGAAAATCTCAGAGATCTTTTTCTTTTAAAAAAGAAATGTGATGCAAGTGTTTTAGTAAATGAATTAGCATTTAACTGGTAGGACTATTTCAAGTTATACCTGTATTAGAAATGACATAGTATAACTTCTAAGTCTTTCTGAGAAGGTATTTAAAGTGATTATTTGCCAGAAATTGGCACCTAGTGCTCAGAAAACATCTGAGAAGTTGAGAAAACAAAGATCTAAAATAATTTTAAGCTCAAGGTAATTTTTATTATTATTTTACTATTATTATTATTTTATGATGATTGAGGTGACTATATCACAACTGATGGAAACTCTAGAATCTGTAAGAATTATATTAAAAATGATAGTACAATGTTTTTCAACTGTATACTTTGAGACATCAATAGGTGTTTTAGGAAGTAAAAAAATTTTCTTCTGAAAAATCCTTATTTAAACAAATCTGTTTCAGGGTGCCTGGGTGGCTCAGTCGGCTGAGTACCCAACTCTTGGTTTCAGCTCAGGTCAGGATTTCAGGGTCCTGAGATCAAACCCCATGATGGGCTCCACGTTCAACATGGAGTCAGTTTGTCCCTCTACCTCTCCCTCTGCTCGTCCCCAGGCTCGTTCTCTCTCAAATAAATAAATAAAATTTTTAAAAAAACTATTTTAATTGTAGGTCATTTTAGAATATTTGACATGCATATAGACATTGTAGATTTCCAAGTAGAATTTATAGTAATTACAGTTTCCAAATTTGCTTACCTGTGGCTTCTTTTTTTTTTTTAAAGATTTATTTATTTATTTATTTGAGAGAGAGAGAATGAGAGAGAACACATGAGAGGGGGGAGGGTCAGAGGGAGAAGCAGACTCCCTGCCGAGCAGGGAGCCTGATGTGGGACTCGATCCAGGGACTCCAGGATCATGACCTGAGCTGAAGGCAGTCGCTTAACCAACTGAGCCACCCAGGCGCCCCAACCTGTGGCTTCTTTTTAAAAAGTATGTGTTTATGTATTTATTTTAGAAAAAAAATCAATTTCTCACAAGATGCAAGTTATTTAGTGAAACACATGAAGGATTATCACCAACTCCTTAGTGGAGAGAAAATGAGGACTGATGATAGCAAAGCCCTTCAACCACTCTTCGTGGCATAGACCTGTGGCTAGGGTCAAATAAGGAGCTGACTCCGATTGTTTAAACAAAGTGGTACTACTGCAAATAGTGCTGGCAAAGGGACTTCTTAATCTTCGATATTACAGATCTTATGACTTTATTTCCAAGATTTTCCTGATAGGACTCTTTTTCTTTCAAACAAGTTAGTGTTAAGTGTTAAAAATTCTCTCTCAATATAGCTGTCTACATTGTTACTCTTCAAAAATCTGATTATTTTAGCCAGCAACTCCATTGAGTTACCACAGGGGAAAAACGTGTTGGGAATGACATTCTTAATCTTTCTTAGAAAAGTGTTGTAATGTCCAGAAAATAGACTAGGAGGCACCGAAATGACATTTGGAAGGTGAAGAGCATGAAAAACAAAGAGGAATAAATCTCTCTTATTTGGAATATATGTTATAATCAAGACTATTTCCTTTGTTTCTTGGCTTCCTTTTCCTCAGATGAGAGAATAAACTAATTTAAAGTCAAAAAAAGACACTGGTATAAGATTTTTACTTAATGTAGTGAGCTGCTGACCTATTGTTTTGCACTATCCTCACACACATACTAATGCACACATACACTTAAGTCCACAGAATTTCCAAGAGGAGCAAAGACCCTTGATTTTTGTATTTTCAAAAGCAGCTATCTAAAGGCTTGAATTTGGACCTCATTACAAAAGTTGTGGGTTGTAGACAGCATACTCTCAACAAAATGTCAAGGTGACAAGATCTTTGATTGTTCCACATAATGTTTTATACATGAGAGAAGGACAAAAAAGAGCAAGCACTATAATCTTACAGATTTTCATTTTAATATTTTTTTAAACTCTATCTAAAATGGTTCAAGTGAGGTACTGGGATGGCTCGCAAGTAACTGTTTTAAAAAGCACAAATAATTTTTATATCTAAATATAACTTCAAAATAGTTATTTTCAGCTAACATTTATCCAAATCTAATAAATTGAAAGATCATGAGCTGAAGTTCAAAGTAGGAATGTTAGTGAAAAGATAGGGGCATTTTAGAGCCATGAGAGCTGAAGTATAAGCTACACCAAGAATTAGGTAAAAGGAAGTGGCCTGATTTGCAATGACGTGGGTGGAGCTAGAGTGTATTATGCTAAGCAAAATAAGTCAGTCAGAAAAAGACAAATAGCATATGATTTCACTCATAGGTGGAATTTAAGAAACAAAACAGATGAACATAGGGGAAGGGGGAAAAAAAAGAGAGGGAGGCAAAACATAAGACACTCAATTATAGAGAACAAACTGAGGGTTGCTGGAGGGGAGGTGGGTGGGGGATGGGCTAAATGGGTGATGGACATTAAGGAGGGATTTCTTGCAATGAGCACTGGGTGTTACATGTAAGTGCTGAATCACTAGATTCTACACCTGAAACTAGTATTACACTGTATGTTAACTAACTGGGCTTTAAATAAAAACTTGAAACAATTTTTTAAAAAGGCAATGGCATGAGAGAAAAGACAAATTTGCCACGTTTGAAATTTGTGTAGAAGTGACCTCACACCAAGAAGAAGGTGGGGCACACTTACTCTCTCTCTCTCCTTTTTTCCTTTTTCTTTCCTCTTTGAAAACTTATATCCCTGGATTCCCTGAATCAGAATCCAGGCTACTATGTGTTATTCTATACAAGTAACAGTGAATGTGTTTCTTATTACATTTATGTTATTATCTTTATGACAAATTTTGTTTTGACTATGAAACACATGAAAGCACATTTTGAAGAAAACTCATTATATATTAGAAACACCTACACAAAGGAAATAGTGTTTTCTGTTTTGGAAAGTTAAATAATAATTATTTAAGCACTTCCCATGTGCTGAGTACTGTATAATTGTTATTTATATCTTTTACATTTCTCAATCACACGCTGAAGATACCTAAATATTAAACTCCTTAAATATACTGCTTCATTATTCCTTAGCATGTGCCTGGGAGTCATCATCGAGTGGCTGAAACACAAAAAATAATACAAAAATTCTTTTATAACATAGAAATGTAAGGAAAATTAATATCTTGCCTTTTCCCTACAGTTTCATATAAAATTGTTCTCAGCAAAAGTCCCTTGTCTTAATCATATAAATGCCATTTTTAATTAAATCACAGATTCCACAATATTAAAGGACTTGGAGGCCACTCAGTAAAGTCCTTTTATTATTAGGATGCAAGTTTGCCTGCAGTAACATAATCCAGATAATATTGGTTCAGAAAAAATGCAATTTTATTCCTCTCTCAATAATAGTACAAACATAAACAGTTCAGGACTGATTTGGTAGCTTCAAAAAGACTGGGTTTTACTCTCCTTAACGAGTGTCTTCATGTCATCACTTTTAGTTCCAAGCCATCACATTTTCATTTTAGCCAGGGGGAAGAAGAGAAAGTAGATGGCATGCATTCCTCTACTTTTAAGACTCCAATTCAGAAGTTTCGTGTATTCTTTCCACTTCTGTCTGTTTGACTAGAATTATCCACCCTCGGTTGAAGAAAACCCAGGAGGTGTGGTGTAGCATGAGTTCCACTAAAACCAGGGGTTGTGTTAGTGAGGAAAGAGAAGTAAAGGAAGAAGACAAATAATTATAGCCCCCCAATTTGTCTGGGGTCTATTAGGTCCTTACGAGGAGTAGAAATTGATCTAGGGCAGAATTACTGGAGTGGTCCACATAGCTTGGACTAGGATGCATACAGTATTTTCTGCCACATACTTGTAGAACAAAAAGAAAGCAAGTTTCAGTTAAAAATGTTCTTGGTGAAGCAGTATAAAAAAGTTTATTGTGTCTCAATTTTCAGTACAGATCCATATGTCAGAACAAAATGGGAATATGAATAAAGCGCTTGTGTTACACACTGAACTATAATGGTTGCCTTGAGGCAAAACACCTGTGTAATTGTTTCAGTCGCAAGCTGAGGTAAGCACTTCTTTCATGGCAAACCATTTTTACTTGAAAGAATAATTGACAAACCAGTTTATCCAGACTTGACTACTTGGCAGATCTGTTGTCAAAACTGAAAGAAACAAACCTATCACTTCTAGACAAACCACTGACCTATTTAATATCAAGGTTAAAAGTATAGTTTTCGAGCGCCTGGGTGGCTCAGTTGGTTACGTGACTGCCTTCAGCTCAGGTCATGATCCCAGGGTCCTGGGATGGAGTCCCGCATCGGGCTCCCTGATCTGTGGGGAGCCTGCTTCTCCCTCTCCCACTCCCCCTGCTTGTGTTCCCTCTCTCGCTGTGTCTCTCTCTGTCAAATAAATAAATAAAATCTTTAAAAAAAAAAAAGTATAGTTTTCAAGTGAAAATTAGATATTTGGAAAACTTGTACTGAAACAATGAGAGTAATAGCTTCCCTATAAATAAAGACTTTTCTCATGAACCCAATGATGATACTAAAGAATGAATTTCTTTTGTTATTTTATAATGATATGTTGTCAACATTTGGAAGATCTTCAAAACTAAGTGCATCGGTATTGTCCAAATGACTGTCACATGATTTCATATGCATGGTTAAAGATCCATTTTAAAAGTTCAAGGTAGACAAAATAATTTAAAGTAAGAGATGTGAAAATGTTAATCACAAGCTTTTGGATTCCAAATTACATATAACTTTTTAAAATCTACCACTTGTTGAATTTTTGGTACAGTATAAAGAGTAATATCTACAATTATCTGAAAAGGCTATTACAATACTCTCTTCTCCAATAAATCTGTGTGAGATTACAAAATTACAATTCGCAACCTGGGCCATTACCCACCTCATGCTACACCCAGCATAAAGACACAGCCATGAGAATTCAATTATCTTCTCTTAAGCCAAATATTAAACAATTCTGCAGAAATCACTCAAATTTAAATATTATATATATTAACATGCAGTGATCATACTTATTGCTCTTTCTAATTGTATTGATAAATACATATTTTAAAACTTCTGTTTCTATTTTTACTATAGGAAATATGTGTGTATATATGTATATGTACATACATATACACATGGATTTCTATCTCTCATACACGAAACCTCTTTGAATTTCTCCATAATTTTTAAGAGTATAAAGGGGTCCTGAGACCAAATAGTTTGACATCTACTAGTCAAAGTCATTATAGAAGATTTCAGCTACAGGATTTGCCACTAAGATAACAAAAAAGCTACATTTAAGGCATATAAAGCAGCAAAATGTTTTATGTACGGGTCACCTGAATATCATACCTGGTACTCGGAAGTAGGAACACTTTGTCACTCAATTTTGGTTTTCTTCTCTTGAGGATCAAGGGGGAATGGTGATAAGATAAAACATGTAAATAAAAGTGAAAATTGCCCTAGGAAAATTATAAAGACTTTTAATTCTGATTCTCCCCCTATTTTAAGCATTGTTAACTTGGGAAGGGTGTTGTCTGAACCAGTACGTTGGTATACTGAGAATAATGTAATTGAAATAATGAATTTGGATAAAATGTATCCTTGCATCATTGTTGCTTTCTTTCTCCAAAGACCAATGCAAAGATGGCAAGGACCTGGGATGTTTCTCTTATGTACTAGCCACGGATTGTGATCTCAGGAAGCAGTATGTAACTAAATTTATTATTTCCTAATTTTTGTAATGATATGTTTGACTGTCACAATTTAGTAGTCCAAAATCAACTACAAGCAGTTGGCCAACTTAAGGATTTACATTACAGATCCATTCCTTAAATATTACAGAACTCATTGATTCTTTGATAACAACTAATTCTTTAAATTCCGTACTACCATCGCCAAAGACTAGTTTAAAATCATGGTTTTCATTACATATTTGGAGTCACCAGAACAACACTTGAAAATATACATTTACAAAAACTGAGTTCAAATTGATTATTGAATATGATAACAAAATCGGAAAAAAATCAGAACCAGAAAAAAAGTAAATGGTTATGAAATAGATTTTAAGATAAATATCCTGTAAAACAATATAGAGAAAAGAGTTGTTTGATTAAACAACATTTTAAAACAGAACTTTGTTCATCTACTATAAAGTAATTAAATCTTAATTTTTAGTAAATACAGGCTTTTAGGAATAAGTGTTCAAGCTGTTGTGCATATAGCACAACTAAAAGGCAACTATGAATCAGGTTATCAGCCGGGGATTGGGACATGAGGGTAGAGTAGTGCATGGCTGGAATTTGAGCCCAAATGGCCACAAACATGGCAGAAAGTAAGTGGGAGGAGTCTTGAGCTCTCAACTCCATATTTCCCAAACAAGAGAGAGGATTTTCTTAACTCCCTGTAGAGTGTGAGTCTTCAAGATTGATAAAGGTCATTAAAATGACCTAGATGAAATACTCTTCCATCCCGGCCTTTTCTTTTTTTAGTCAGGGTGAAGTACCTATTATCTTAGAAAAATGCTGGTTACGTATAAATGCCTTTTTTAAGCATGTTTAATCTATGCTGTCTAGGAATAAATACTGTAACATCATATAAGCATTATTTTATCTAACCAAAGTTTGTCTCTCTTCATTATTAAACAAACAATATGATTAAATATTTGCCAAGATTATATATTTTAATACAAGATAATGATTGTAATCCCTGAATGCTTTTATTGAGTGCATGAAAGTTACTTATAAAAATTTCCTGTAATGACATAAAATTATTTTCTTTTCTATAATTCTACTGTTCATAAATTAGGACGTTGCAATTTATCTTCACATAAGTCCATTTGGTTCCTGTGCCATGTCAAATGCAATTTATCCTCAATGTTTAATAGCTATATTTACTTTATATTGTTGCTTTGAATGTTATGTATTTATTAGTTTCTTTATTAGTTTTTGTAATGCACCATTAAGACTTGGCAACAACTTATACTTTTTCATTGCCCCCATCCCTGGGCCAATATTCTCTCCAAATGCCTTTCTCAACATTGTACAATAGTGGTGCATTGGAATATTATCTACATACTGCAATAATACATGGGTTCTGACAAAATTAACTATCAAAACAAACAGAAAAGCAAACATATTTATAGTATTAGACTTTGAAAGTACTTCTCTATCTCAAATAAGCTTTATGGCAGGTAGAAGATATTTATTACCACAGGCAAACCACATTTTTATACTTCATTTTTAATGCTTTCAGGACATTCAAAATTGATTCAGGTTTTTATTAGATTTTATATTTGCTAAAAAGTTCCCCTATTATTATAAGTGAAGGACACCGATTTGAATTATTTGAGGTATAAGAGAAAATTATTGGAAGGATAATCAGATATTTCATATATTTGAAAGTATGAAAAAAACTTAAAAAAAAGGGAAAAAATCTGTAACATGTAATCCTCTAATGCATTAAAAAAGAAAGTTGGTCAAAGGTGGGGAGGCACCATTTTGTAGTAGATTAGCTAGAAGTTGTAAATTGATTTTCTAAGAGCACCAAATCACTTTGCATAACAAAAATATAGAAAGAGTTCAGTAAAGAGGGGTTATATTGAAGAAATGAGGGTCAATAAGGAGGGAAGTTTAAAAGAAAAAAATGTCTGGATACTCAGCACAGGAGAAAGGGAAGTAAAAAAATAGTCTGAAAAGAGATGAAAAGAAACTGAAGGGAAAAACAAATATGATTTAAAGGATTTTTATACATTATTCCTGCATGTCAGATATAAATATCATTCTCATTTTCACTTTGAAAATATTAAAATTTCTATTTTTCTTGCATGTGTTACAGAGTTGTAAATACTTGGTGACATATATGGGACAGAAAGAGTCACGTTTCAGTTAGAAATTTAAAAAAAGCTGGATAACAAAGCCTCAGAGAGAGAAATGCACTGGATCTAGGGGTCAAGTGGAAATAAGGGTTTGAATGATACTTGAATTCTCTCTCCCAGATTGGATCTACATACCAGCTTCACTGTCATCCACCACAGACAGGATTTCTGCACAAGAGTGATGGTTAGCTACCCTTCTCACCCCCACATCCCAAGGTCCTACTGACAGGTAGAGACTGGCCCTTTCAGCTACGGTCTGAATGTTTGTATTCCCTCAGAATTCACGCGTTGGAATCTTAACCCCCAAAGATGATGGTATTAGGACGTGGGGCCTTTGGGAAGTGCTTAGGTCATGAGGATGGAGCCTTTGTGAATGGGATTAGTCTTTTTTTTTTTTTTTTAAGAGTTTATTTATTTATTGGGGAGAGAGAGAGACAAAGATAGTGACAGACAGCATGAGCTGGGAGGAGAAGGAGAAGAACAGGGAGCCCGATGTGGGGCTCCATCCCAGGACCCTGGGATCATGACCTGAGTGGAAGGCTTAACCAACTGAGCCACCCAGGTGCCCCGTGGGATTAGTATTCTTATAAACAAAACTCCAAAGCCATCCCTCATCCCTCCATGATGTGAGGACATAGTGAGAAGTCAGCAGTTTGCAACCCTGAAGAGCGAGAGCCTTTACCGGAGCCCTTCCACGTTGGGACCTCGACTGAGACTTCTAGCCTCCAGAACTGTGAACTATTTATAAGCCAGTCCATCTGAGTATTTTGTTAGGGCAGCTCTAACTAACTAATACACTGTCTCATGTCTATTTGAAAGAATGAGGGAAAGCATTCACCTACTTAATGGCAAAACAAACAGAACATGATATGCATATTGTAACAGGTGATCTAATTTATATAGAGTAGGAAACATTTTATAAAAAATGACAATTCACTGTCCTATGATTCTAGAAATTGAACTAAAATATTAGAAAACATATCACAGAGCATTTATCAAATATTTATTGAGCACTTGCTGTCTGTGGATTTGAGAGTTATCTCTAGGAACTCCAGCAGATAACCAAACATTCAGATTTTCTATAAACTCTGCCTGAATCTCATATTTTCAGTGTTTCAGTGTTCCAGTGGTCAGGGCAATCCTTCCCAAACACATTAATAGCTATAGTTCATTTAAGCTACCCTACTTATTTTATCCTCTTTTACCCAAAGACACTGTTAAATCTTTAAACTTCATTTCCCCAAGTGTTCATTTTTTTGTTGTTGTTTTTTGTTCTTCCCCTTAGTTCATGATCACGATATCATTCTGAATTATACTGGAATTGGAGATCAGGAGTAGAGGGAGGAGAAGGATGGGAAATGTTGACTGACTTTATGAAATAATCCAACTTTGTATTTGGATATCAATTTGAAATGCATTTGAATTAAAATGGTTTTGGTCTGTAGGGTTTTAGACTACTCTTATAGGTGTTATATTAGTTAAAATGTATATACATATATATACATAATGTAAATATTTATATATGTTATATATTTATGTAAATATTTGTATATGATTTATATATATTTATATATTTGCATGTATATTATATATAAGCCACTGGGTGGCTAATAAACAAATATATATATTTATATGTATCCATATACATTATATATAATATATGTAATGTAGATATTATATGTATATATACACACACATATACACTACAGAAATTTTTAATAAAATATTCAATATTACTCCATGAATACTCAGGATTCAGGATTCAATCTGGTTGTATAAGGTCTCCATATGATGAAAACTAAAGTTAAAATATCTTGTATTTAACATAACATGTATTTATAATATAAAAGATTTCAATGATATATGGATTAAATTATTTTAAAACACTCAATCACACTTTTAAAGATAGAGTACATGTTAGAACATGTGTCAGCAAATTTTTATTCTGTAAGGAACCATATATCAAATATTGTAGGGTTTCAGGACCATGTAACTATGTGGCAACTATCTAGTTCTGCCATTATAGTGTGAAAGTAGCCATAGACAAAAAATAATAAAAGAAAGTAGCCATAGACAATATGTAAACATATGAGTGTGCTTCTTTATATGGATATTAAAGTGTTAGTTCCATACAATTTTCATCAACCAAAAAATGCCATTCTACTTTTGATTTTTTTAACAATTTGAAATGTATAAAACAGTTTTTCCTTGGGGGCTGATACAAAAAGAGTTGGAGGACCAGTTACGGCCCATATGCCAATTTGATATAGGAAGTGCATGACATAGTTCTCAGATAAGAATAACATAGGCCTAAACTTATTCTTCCCTGTGACGTTAGAGAAGGGATTTTATCATATTTCACCTTCTACTATTAATGAAGAAGAGATAACTTCATAAAAATATTTTAATCAATTTTAGTGGTTTGCTGCTCAGAAGAGCCAATTATGCATATCACAAGAATTGGCAAATGCTATAAATTAGGGGTTCCCCCTGCCTGGAAAGTTGGTGGTTAAACTTTTACCAACACACCTTAAATGTAATATGTCGAGGTATCCTTGGCCATTTTGTGAATAATATGTAACAGCACAAAATAGTGTAGTTGACTTATTTTGTAGGGATTATGTGTGTATATTTTTTAATAATTGCTATAATTATTGTCCTTTAATGAAATGAATATGTCATTGTTCCTTACCTCAAAAGTTTTAGAAGAGCAGCAAAAGTTCACTACCTTAAAGAGGCCAGATTACCACAGGCTTCCCAATTTATTCAAGTAAGAAATGAAGATTTTAATGTCACATGAATTCATGAAAGCAACGATGGTGACAGTGTAAACTTGGTGAGATTAACCTGAGTATCCTGCTTTATCTCAAGGATGAATTACACTATGCATTACAAAGAAAAACTGCAACCTACATGTCATTATAGAGAAAGTGTCAAGAAATCATCTTGCTAGTTGAGGTTCATTTTGCAGGTCTCATTTTGTTTGTTTTTGCTTATTGTTGCACATTTTAGAGTGAGAGACAAATACTAAGGGTGGGATGAAGTCAAGAAAAAAGCTGAGAAAAATTCCATAAAGGCAGGACCAAAAATAAAATCTCAGATGGAAGTGAGTCACAGGTATTGCTTATCTACTTCTTTCAGAAAATTTTGAAAATGTACCTCACAAATATCCAACCTCTTTTTTCTTCACTGTATCCTACTAACAGACTGTAGTACCTAGTTTGTTGTTGTTATTTTTCCCTAATGTCATTTTATATTAGTCTATTAAAATTGAAAAAAAAAAAAGCAAAACAAATAAATCCCACATTCCTAGTAAAAGAAAAACAGTGATGGAAAGAAATTCTAATTCAATAAAATCTTTTATCTAGCAAGGAGTCTGCATTTTGTGTGTGTGTGAGATGAGTAATAGCCAACATAGGAATTATGCTATATTTTAAGAAAAGAAAGTCAAGAAAAGCCTCTGGTGATGTCTGATTTATTTAGGTTAAAAGTTTTAGAAAACAAGTATTTATATCTATAGTTTATTAAATTTAGTTCCATTTATTTTCCATTAAATTTAGTACCAAATAATATATCTTTCTTTTATTCTTTTTTTTGTCATCTTTATTTTACTCTGCTTATTTATTCTGTACACATCCAACTTGGATTGTTTCATATTTTCATACTTTTCTTACAAATCCTGGACTTTTATGACATCTTCATTTAAATTTTATTTTATTTTATTTTATTTTATTTTATTTTATTTTATTTTATTTTAAGATTTTGTTTATTTATTTGACAGAGAGAGATACACAGCGAGAGAGAGAACACAAGCAGGGGGAGTGGGAGAGGGAGAAGCAGGCTTCCCGCAGAGCAGGGAGCCCGATGCGGGGCTCGATCCCAGGACCCTGAGATCATGACCTGAGCCGAAGGCAGACGCTTAACGACTGAGCCACCCAGGCACCACAATTTTATTTTTACTAGAGATTAATGTAGCTCTAGTGATATATTTTACCCCATTATCTGCTCATGTCCAGCTTCCATTTCTCCACTCACCCCTTAAAAATATCTTCAGATTCTGTCTCTGCATTTTCTTTTTTTTTCTTTTAAGACTTATGTGTTTATTTTAGAGACGAGAGAGAGAGAGAGTGCAAGCTGGAGGGGCACAGGGAGAGGGAGAGAGAATCACAAGCAGACTCCACACTGGACGACATCCCACTTTAAAAAATGTACTGGGCAGGGCTCCATCTCATGACCCTGAGATCACAACCTGAGCTGCAACCAAGAGTTGGAGGCTTAACCACCTGTGATGCCTAGGCAGCCCTGTCTATGCATTTTCCATGGTATTATATTCCGATCTCACAATTTCACATGCACTGATAATTGCCATCCCAGTTGTTCAAATTTCTCCTGCACTTCAGATGCATATATCCTGATCTAGCTGTACTTGTTGGTTTTTTTGTTTTGTTTTGCTTTTTAGTTTTTTTTTTAATTTAAATTCAATTAATTACCATATAATGCATTATTTGTTTCAGGGGTACAGGTCTGTGATTCATCAGTCTTATATAATACACAGTGCTCACTACAACACATACCCTACCCAATGTCCATCACCCAGTTACCCCATGCCCCCACCCTTCTCCCCTCCAGCTCTACATGTTTAACAGAACATCTCAATAACCAAACTCATTAATTTGCTTCCTATCCTACCTTATCCTCTTGCATTTCTTATTTTGTTTGAGTATAGAACCATCTATTTCAGTGGTTTACAAACTGTACTTAACCCACACACATAAAGCATGAAGTTCATTATAATTAAATAGCAGTGGCTTTCCCCAGCCACGATTCTCTATTAGGAAAGGTTCCTTGGAAGTATGCAGACAGATATATAAAAAATATCTTATGTATGCAGGGAATAAGAAACTTACAGGGTGCATAAAATAATGAAACTTAGAGCAGCCCTTAGAGGGAAATTTAAAGCTGTGAAAGCCTATATTAAAGAAGATGAAAGTATTCAAATCAACAACCTAAACCTTCTCTCTACAAAACTAGAAAAAGAAAATCTTGATAAGCACAAAGCAAACAGAGGAAGGAAATACTGATGATTTAAGTGGAAAAGTCATTAAGGAAGAGAAAAATAGTGAAGAATATTAAGAAAACTAAAAGTTAGTTCCTTGAATAGATGACAAAAATTGACAAACTTTTAGATTGACGAGAGAGAGAGAGATTGAGAGCGAGAGAAAAGATGCACAAAGACAGTAAAAAAACATCTCAGAGAATGGAAGGGTATATTTGTATAACATAAAGCTGATAAGAGACTGGCATCCCAATATAGAACTACACTTAAACTCAATAATAAAAATTAAAGAAAATTTAAAAATAGGGAAGGATTTAAATAGAAATTTTTCCAAAAAAGATACACAATGGACAATAAACACATAAAAGATGTTCAGCATCATTAGTCATTGGGGAAATGTAAATTAAAACCACAAAAATGTAACTTCACATCTACTAGGATGACTATTGTCAAAAAGACAGTAACAAGTATTAGTGGAATGTTTGGAGCTATTACTCATGGCTGATGGAAATATAAAATGGTGCAGCCACCTTTGAAAACATTTTGGCATTACCTCAAAATGTTAACTATAAAGTTATCTTATGACTTATCAATTTCACTCTTAGGTATATACCCAAGAAAACTAAACATCAATGTCCACTTTAAAAAATGTACATGAATGTTCATAGCAACATTATTCTTACTAGCCCAAAAGTGGAAACAACCCAAATGTCCTTCAGATAATTAATGGATAACCCAAATGCAACGTACCCATACTGCTGATACGTGCTACAATATGGATAAACTTGAAAGCACTACACTAAGTAACAGAAGCCAGTCACAAAAGACCACATACTATATGATTCCATTTATATGAAATGTCAAAAATAGGCAAATTATTGGGACAAATAATAGATTAGACAAATTTCTAGAGGCAAATATCTTCGAGCTGGGTGTGCGAGTATGGGGAGGGACTACTAATTGGTACTGGGTTGCTTTTTGGGACAACAAAAATGTTCTCAAGAAGTAGTATTTGTATAAATTTTGAGTATCCTAAAAACCACTGAATTATAAAAACAATACCAATGATCTATTTTGAAATTGAACTTTTAAAAAATGTATGGACTTTCAGGTTTGTTTGGTTTTTTTTTTAAAGATTTTTATTTATTTATTTGAGACAGAGAGAATGAGAGAGAGAGAGCACATGAGAGGGGGGAGGGTCAGAGAGAGAATCAGGCTCCCTGCCGAGCAGGGAGCCCGATGCGGGACTCGATCCTGGGACTCCAGGATCATGACCTGAGCCGAAGGCAGTCACTTAACCAACTGAGCCACCCAGGCGCCCGAGGACTTTCAGGTTTTTTTCAGTGAAAAAAATCTATAATTATAGATTTCTCCTCATAATGAAGCATCAAGTCAAAATTCAAGCATTATATAACAGAGATACTAATACAGATGCAGTTTTGTTTGGTGATGTTTTCCTTAGCTTTTTATTTTGCTATGTTTTTTTAAAAATCTGACTTCAAATCAATAAATACAACTTCTCATAGCACTGACTGCAAAATCCAAAAACTATGCTTCACAAAATTAGCTCAGACACAAATATTTTAATAGTCTGTCATTATTCATATAAGTTGTTACAAGTTTTTCCAGCATGTAGATTCATGTAGAATGAGGCTTATTCATGTTTATTCATGTTATTATGAGCACTCCTCAAAGGGAACTTTAAATTCTTTTATTTGAAAATTACATATTGAGAAATTTCACTTTGTGATCCTGCTTACTTCCTATGCTTACAATATAGCTGTAGGGTTTGTGTTTTTCTGTTCACTGTAATACAATTATTAGTTGACTACCACACAAAACAGAATGATTTCCTGATTCTGATAATAAAAGAAAATGAAAAACAAGGAAGTGTCAGTATATGGGTTCTCCATTGGATTATTGCTTTGGAAAATAAAATTTATTATTCTGAGACTTAAGAGAAAATGTTGTTTTCAAATTATCTCTAATGGTATAAATTATAACACCATGCTATATGTATATTACCATATCTGCATTCAGAAAATAAATAGATCTTACCGTCAAAACAATGTCCTTAGTAGTTTCTATTGCCACAAATGTCTTACCTTTGTCTTGGCAAGCTGATGAGGGGTTGTTTATGACACCTCTTGCTAAGGCTAAAGAGCTTGTGTACAATTTTCTGCGCCTTTAGGAATAGTTGCTTCATGCTGTTCTCCAGTTGTTCATAGCGGCGCTGAAAATTAGAATCCATTGTCCACAAATGCATTATGGTAGAGGTGTTGAGGAAATAATTCATGGGTAGCCTTTTCATAAAGAACTTGAATTCATCTGGAAAAATGTTAAAATTCAATACTTTAATAAAACAATTATTTTCCCTTTTCCCCAAACACATTTAATATGTTAATATAAAAACAAATACTATCTATATTTTGTGTGTAGCAAATTAATAGCAAGTTCTGATTTTTTTGATGCTTTAGAATTGTTTTCTTTTTTGTTTCCCTTAAAATGGAACTTTCATGGTAGAAGGTAGTTAAAATAACTTATACTAAAACAAATAGTTTGGCCAGAAAGTTTAAGCTGAATTTAATTTTTCCATGTTCTCCTTTTGATGGTATTTGAATGAACTTTCTCCCACAAGTAGTCGTCATTAATCTAGCTTTCATTTTTGGCATTAGTATTAAGAATCCTTTCTAAGTGTTTCATATTAAAGAAATTTTTTCATTAACTCAGTATAGAAAGTATATATATTCATTACTAAATGATTATTTTAATGTTCAAAGAAAAAGGGAAAGCTTTTAAAATAGAAAATTACAATATTCAACTATGCATTCTAGTTATTCCCTTTAACTAACCATATTCTAAATTGTCAAGACAAAGGAGTTTAAAACAAAGTGTATACCAAAGAGAAAAAATTAAAAAAGAATTTAAAGCTCTAATTCTGGCTTTTGTTTTTGTGCTGATAATTATTATAGCTGAAATTGTTTTCTTTTCAAATGTCTGATTAACCAACAAAGAAACAAAAGTTGATGCTACACTAAAATAAGCAATTATCTAAAGGTCTATTAATTATCTAAACACAAAAGGTAGCTGAGACAATAACCAAAAGATGGAAACATCCCAACTGTTCATCAGTAGATGAATATATATGCTAATTATGGTGTACATATATATATGAATATTATTGACCCATAAAAATAAAACGAAGTTCTGATACATGTCGCAGCATGAATAAACCTTGAAAATATGTAACTGAAATAAGCCAGACCCACCCAAAAAAGACAAATATTGTATGATTCCACTTATATGAAATACCTAAAGTAATCAAGTTCATTGGGATAAAAAATAGATTAGAATTTACCAGAGGGTGAAGAAAGAGTGAATGGATCACTATTGAATAATAGCCGCAGAATATCTGTTTATGGTGATGAAAACTTTTTGGAAAAAAGATAGTAGTGATGGTTGTACAACATTGTTAATGTAATTAATGTCACTGAACTATATAGGTAAAATGGCAAATTTTATGTTATAAAATTTTACCTCAATAAAAACATTTTCATACACCAAGAAAAAGATAGTATAGCTTTTCCCCCATCTCGTCTTTTCTTCCAAAGTAAATATTATGAACAGGGACTCAAAAAAAGCCTTTTTTTTGCTTTTACTATTTCATTAAAACATCAATTTTATTGAGACTCTCATGTTACACCCATTTCACTGTAGTAGATAGCTGAGTTTCCTCCCTACAAACACATGAACCCACCACAAGATTTCTAAAGTCTTTTCAGTGGCTGAAAAAACATTATTTGGCAAGTGAGGCAAATGATATTTTAGTCACTATTCTACCCATCAAAAAGTTACATGGCGTGTGTTAAACCTCAGCCTCTCCTTGCCTTCATTTCCTCCTTTGAAACGGAAATAGAACATTGGGGATGATCATAATCTCATTTCACTTTAAAATTGTATGATGTTATAAACAGCTCTTTATATTACCATTTAGTTAGTTTTAAATATCCAAGTCAAAAACAGTTGTCTTCAAATGTTCAGTTGCAGCTACTTCTATTTAACTGGATTTGGACAAGGTGTGTCAATGGAATAGCCGTTTCTTTTTTTTTTTTTTAAGATTTTATTTATTTATTTGAGAGAGAGAGAATGAGAGAGAGCACATGAGAGGGGGGAGGGTCAGAGGGAGAAGCAGACTCCCCACCGAGCAGGGAGCCCGATGCGGGACTCGATCCAGGGACTCCAGGATCGTGACCTAAGCCGAAGGCAGACGCTTAATGACTGAGCCACCCAGGCACCCAGAATAGCCGTTTCTTGATGTGGGCAGTGTCTCTAACACACTATTTTAAAACCTCCAAATTATCATTTCTTAAACTATGCCATTCACTTGGGCAAATTACATTAATACATATACATATTTAGAGCAATTAATTTATAGTTATTTTATGTATTGGGGCTATTTCAATATTCAGATCCAGACCCTTTCATCAATGCTGCAAATACAAATTTTTGGCAATTAACAGAAAATGATAGTCATGTGTATTGGAGTTGTTATTTCACCTAGAGCAAATGAATACAGCACTCTGGCATCTTTGGGACATTTATGGTATCGACTTTTACCAGAAGAAGAAGGAAAAAAATAAAACAAAAGAAAAAAAATGATTTATGAAGAAAGATTTTTGAGGATGTATCCATTTGATATGCTTCAAATCATTTTTTTAAGTAAGCGGGGTATAAATAAGAGATGCATTTTAAAATTCCAATTTCACAGTACCCTACGTTTCATTTGGTCCCATATGTCTCTTTTGAGAAATTCCCTCTTTTGAATAAAAGAGTTGATGCATGGAAATTGGAAAGCATTTCTTGGATTATTCACAGAGCAGATGCCATCACTTTGGAAACTAATCATTCATTTCATTGTCATCTTTTACTTGAACACTTTTGATAAGACTTTATTGTTTCATGGCTACGCATATTTTAATTATTTTCATTGTTTGTTATAATACTATTCTGAAGGTTTCTAAATTAGTAAATTTTACTCAAGTTAAATAATATTTTAAAATAGAATGTATATTACTGAAGTGTACATAATAGTGTATGTCAACTGACAACTGTCGTTATGTAATTTCTAAGAAACACAGTTTTAACGTGGCCCTTGAATAATTACTTCATTATGAAGTCATTAGGAGACACTACTGACAGTCACTCAAAACATTTACTGGACATCTGTTGTGCACAGAGCATACAGATGTTTCAGTCTATAAGAGTGACTGTGGATAAACCTTTCATCTTATTTTTTTAATGGCAAATGACATGAGATAATTTCTGATACTAAAATAACATCTTCCATTTCTGAAATTCATTCTACTTAGAAGTCAAGAGAAGCTCCAGAAATATTCCCGTGGATATATTTTCTTTTGTGCTTGGCAATTAGTAAGATCCGTATTTATAGAATGTGAACATGAAATTTGAATGATACAGTAGAATTGCTATATAAATCTAGGGATTTACATAACTACAAAGAGAAAATACAATGATTAGGGATGCAAGATAACATTTTATCCTACAGTAGTTGCCAAAAGCCATGTCGAAGATAAAGTACTATTGCTTTTCAAATGGCAAGTAAGCAATGACTAACCATACATTTTGGGGTAAATAAATTTATAAAAGAAAACAAATTAATGTCATATAAAAATAACCGAGAAAACCTAAATTTAGTATCTAGGTTATTAGAGAGATATTGATCTGGAAATACCTGTTAAGTATGTACCACCTGAGTACTTTTGCTCTGCATGGTCTTGAGGACTATAGAGAAACAAAATAATACAGCAACAATAGTAATAAAGGTAATAAACATCCTCTTGCTTGCAGGAATTTATAGTCAATCAATCTTCTTAACAAAACTAATTCACATGAAGCAAAGAATAATGCAGAAAGAAATGCATGATGTTAAAGAATTCCATGGAGGCAAAGAGAATTGGGCTAGGTGACAGTTTTCCAGTAAGTTATAGAAGATTAGCGAGGCACCATGTTGACTTTCTATACTGGTACTACTTCTCCATTAAAAATGAAGTATTTATTTAAAAATAGTTGAACAAGCTTTGTTCCTTTTTTCCCCCCTTCCCTTGATAGTAACTCTAGGTAACACCTCATATTTAATTAGCTAATTTTGGAACTAATTTGTTCTCCGCTCATCCCTATCTCTCTGTGTCTCTCTCATTAGTTCTTACTTTGACAAGAACTCTTTTAAGTGCTTTAAATATTAATACAGTCCCTCCAATAATCCTTTAAGTAAATTTTATTGGCATCGTTATGTAAGTAGAATACAAATGATCTTTACTTTCATAACTCTAATGTTAGCAAAAATTTTTATTAACACTACTGCATTGACATATCGATCTTATGTATTTATATGTTTGTATACTCTATTCTCATGCTTCACAATTGAATTAAATAGGTAAGAGTAGAAAACTGAAAATTTCAAGGTGTAAAATAACCAGTCATAATTATGTAAGCCCGGATTTGTGTTTCTGCCTATATTGATGAGCATGAAAATCACTGACCAATATCACTGATTATGTATTTTTAAATATTCAGAATCTGTGTTCAGAACTGATTTAGAATATATTTTCAAAAGTGTTGTAAAGCATTTTTTTTTTTTTTAAGTAGGCCCCAGGCCCAGTGCGGAGCCCAACGCAGAGCTTGAACTCATGACCCTGAGATCAAAACTTGAGCTGAGATTGAGAGTCAGATGCTTAACTGACTGAGGCACCCAGGCACCCCCTAAAGCATTCTAAATTTTCTAGAGCTTTGAGAACATATAATTTACTTCCTCAGAAGTGTAGAAAACTAATCAGGTATTTTTCATTATTATTTAGAAATTTTTTGAGTTATAAATCCATGAAAATAATCCAAAACAGAATCTGCTTCCATTAGAAAGTAGGACTATGTTTAAGAAGGACTGAGAGAGGAAACTGGTGCTTTTATGGTTTTTATGAATTCATATGCATGTGTTATTTGATTAGAACTTAAATAAATATTGTGAATCAATAAAAAGATAGCCCCCAAAAATACTATTGAATTGTCAATACATTATTTGCATATCTTATGTGTCAGACATTTAAAAAAAGTGATCTTATTTAATTGCTTGTTAATATAAAAGTAAAAGCCTCCTGGTTCACATTTCATGCATTTTTTTCCTGAACAATTAACATATTGAGACAATCAAAGTATCTTTCAGTAGAAATGACACTGCTTTATGGATGAAAATTTTAATTATTCTGAAAGTATAGCAATAGTCTCATCATAGTAATAAAATATTGTATAATATCTAGGGAAATATGCAGGGACACAGGGCATCTTAAAATGAAAGTAGGTAATAGGGAAAAAAATGTGTGTCAGATATATTTGAAGAATCTATGAAATGCTGTTTTTATTTTTATTTTTTATTTTTTAAAAGATTTCATTTATTTATTTGACAGAGAGATAGACAGAAGAGCACAAGCAGAGGGAGAGGGAGAAGCAGGCTCTGCACTGAGCAGGGAGCCCGATGCGGAACTCGATCCCAGGACCCTGGGATCATGACCTGAGCTGAAGGCAGACGCTTAACCATCTGAGCCACCCAGGCGCCCCTGAAATGCTGTTTTTAAACAGAAAGAATCATCATTTCTGATTGTGACATTACCAATCTAATGCCTTCAAACTCATCTCTCCTGCTTATGGTTGGGAATACAGGATTTTCTGAAATAATTCATATTAATAACAACTACAGTAACACAAATTTCCTGTTAAGCAATAAGCTAATAAAACAAACACTACTTCCTTACATTGAAGGCAGTACTATACCCTGAACACATGGAAAAATACATTCTGTTTCTATGGCTGGATTTTTATTTATTAATTTGTTGTTTTAGTCTAAAATAGGTTTATCCTTATGATAAGTACTACCTCATGAGTTGACAAATAAACATCAAATTATGCCTGTCACTGGTCTTCAAAGTTATTGCCCAACCAAAACACCCTGTTATAAAGCTACTTTTTGTTCCTCGAGAGTCAGTTTTCTAGAAGATAACATGGATTCTTCTATCTTCTGATTTTCACTAGCAAAGATTTGCCTCAGTTGCAAACCTGGACACCACAGAAATTGTGGCCTTAAGTAAGTAGCATAAGAAATTGAAAAACAAGTGGGGATGTGAGTAGGAAGAGGGCTGATGTGAAAAAAGAGTTAAGAGAGAGAAAATTCAGGCAATCAGTGACCTGAATGGCAGAAAGTTACCAAGGACTGAAATGAAAATCTGACCCCTGAGAGAGTACAATGAATACAAAAATTTTGACCCACTCCATAATTCTGACTATAATTATTCAATTTTTACTTTTACAAATTTTTTTTTTAATCCAAATACTTCATAGGGACTATTTGAATGATTTGTATCATTTTAGAATTTTCCTAACTTCTACAGTGAATCACCGGCATGACTTTGAGGGGCCACATATCAATGCAAGTCTATTCACACCATTCTATAAGTCATGGGTATCGAGTTTAAACTGAAATTGACAAAATACTGTAATGCTGTAATGCTGCATAAAGTAAATGTCAAGTCTGTTCAATAGCTTGTGAACTGGCCAATTTTATGAGGCTACAAAGTGATGGGTCCACAAGGGCATAATCTAAAACTGATCCTAATTCCCTAGTAGATGCCTAGAAATCAGTTGTGTTTTTCCAGCTTTCTTTTTCTCTGAAAGATACAGCATATTTTTATATTAAGATACTTTAATACGGTGATCCAATTGATCTGTCCTTGATTGGATTGTCCTGTTTATGAACTCCTTATCAAATGTTTGAGAAATTACCCAAACAGAGCTTTAACTACAGAAACTGCCAGACTCAGGATTTCCCACTTTCCCAGTGCCCATGCAGATACAGAGTGGGTGCATCATATAAACAACAGGAATCCATTGTACCCACCCGTTTTTGGAATCTTAAGCTGTTGATGCAATAGCAAAGAAGATGCCCAGAGCAATTCTCTTAGGAAGTCGTGGTTACCACAGTTATGGTAGTGCTTGGATCTGTCTAGCATTTATTGCCGTTAGCAGCGATGACCTCACTAAATAAGTCTTATGCAAGATTTTTGACTTTATCTTGACTATGTAGCAAGAGTATGCCTCTCTAGATTACTTGATGATTCCACATGCTATACTTTAATGCTATGCTTTAATAAATTCCTTATAAGATTCGGTTAGCTAGAGCCTTTTTTTTTTTTTTTTTTACTTGCAGCAAAGAATCTGGGCAAATAAAGTACTGGTACCAAAAGAGGTTTGGCAATAGTTCTTGTGTGCAATAGGGAGAACATATACTTGGTGTCCTAGACTAGTTGAGACAGAGGCTTTTTAAATCCATATGGTATTACGGGTGGAAATTTGACAATAGAAATACCACCTGTGCTCATCTAGAATGTGCAGAAACAGCATTTGGGACTATGTGCCTGCTTAGAATTGAATGAAGAACATGAAAAATTCAAAGACTGAGGGTAAGTTGGTTACTACAAATAGAGACGGCTTGCTTAGAGAGCTCAAATTCCTACACTCTTCTCAAAGAATAGAATGAATGTTGGCGACTTTCAAAGACTGTGCTTTTATCTCTTGCAGCTGTAGGGCTTCAGAACAAATTTTGATCCCAAGACTGAGTTTAAACTCCTGCCAGATCTGTTAAATTAAAGTTAGAAAGAACACTGATTGGGAAGGCATGGGAACATGGGAACTGGAAGGTGGATATACGGGAGGACTGAAATTAACTCGGAATAATTCAAAGCATTAATCATTAATGCTTATTTCCTTGCCCCCAAGAAACAGCACCGTTTTCTTTGTCTCACAGACTAATGCTGTCGTGCTTTCAGCCATTGTAATAATCTTAATCAAAGCAGTGACCTTCACTGGGAAGCCAACGCTCATCACGCCCCACTTCCATCACCCATCATGCCTCAGGGAAGTTTTCTGAAACTGTTCTAACAATAATTTTCCAATAGGCTATCAAGAATTTGCTGATTTTTATTGGAGGGAAAAAAAAACATTACACACATTGGTGAAAAGAATGCTGACATCTCTGATGAATACTTGGCTGTTTTCTGTAGGCCGGGATGCCACTTAGTGTGAAAATCTGTGTGAAATCAGGAAAATTCTGATTTCAATGAGGATACAATTAATACTCTGTGAGTGAGGCCTGGTAGCAGCTATTAATCATCAGAGGTAGAATGAACATAGGTATTGTAATATACAACAGGTCCAGTGTGCTACTTAGAAAGGTCTGACCAATAGGAATTTTGTAGTTTATTCATCAGCTCATGATGTCCAGGGATTTAAATACAGGACCAGTGCCCTGAGGTCCTATTTGATTTGTATAATTGAAAAAAAAAAAAATTAAATCTGGTGACTAAGACCCGACTTGAGTCATCATGAGAGAGAAGAATGAGACCCTATTGAATTCCCAGTCCTGAATCATTTCAAAGACTTGGAACTCCTGTAACACAGTTTAAGTAGGGCAAATCTTTCTTTTACATTGTGAATTAATTCTTAGGATCCCTGAATGCCAGAATATTCCAGGAATCAGTGTGTAGCCTTATAGAAATAAGACAGTAAATTGGGTTTTCCCTGACTCCCCCTCAAATTAGGCCCAGTGGGACCTTAATTCATGCCATCTTTATTTTCCCAGTCCCTGACTAAAGAATTAAAATAGGAGAACATTGGCTCCCTAACGTATTATGAAATAAGGTCTATTAAGGTAAGAAGGATAAAATGAAGCTTCCCATTCCTACCAAAAGACTAAATCCAAAGTGATATTGTTTGTTTTGTATACTTGACATAATTGCAGGAATTAGAGATCCATTCAGTACTGAAAATTATGAGCGTAGTATTCATATTCCATCTCCAATTAACTCACCATGTTGGTTACACTTAATCATAGAGTAACTCTAATTAAAACTGCTATTCCAGATGTGGTAGCTTACTGGTGGCATGACTTCTGGCACTAGGGATAGAGCTTCTTCTCTGGCACAAATTGTTTTCTCTATCATTTTAAACAGAGAATACACCAGAAGCAGTTTTCTTTCATATGTCAGGTACAAGAGTTAAACATTCTCGTTTTATTCTGGAGTTCAATCATTTCACGGCCTCTGTGGTACAATGTATTTCATAGGAACATAGATCATCTCATCATGCCACAGGACGTATTTTGTTAATGACTTCATGCTGAAAAGATATTAAAAACACAAGTAGCGAGTATTCTGGCTTCTGGCCCATACCTTAGCTGTGTACAGGGACTGCAAATAAATCTTATGAACACTGAACTACTCAATGCCTGGGTGAAATTTCTAAGTCACTGGTTCTGGCACATTTGGATATTCTTTCCAAAATGCAGAACTGCTCCTTCAACAACCTTGATAACAAAGATGTACAAATGTTGGAAGTTGCATCAAATGAATTATCTAGCAACATTATTGATAATGATGAATTCAATAATTTGCATTGGGGTATCAGAGATGCCAGTTATAGATTCTTTTGCTCCTTGATGTCCTCAAAAAAATTGCTCTTGCTATGTGACTTAGGGAGTATTCCTGACATAGCGTCTGAGCCAGAATCTCCAGTCCTCCTGCTGGTTCTGTGAGCTGTCCAATCCATGTCTTTAAGTAAATTCCTTTTCTGCCGTGGTCAGATTCTATTCTTGAAAAATGTTTACTCATACAGCTAATTGAAGCCTTAAAGGTAATTATAATCTAGAGTTTAACAAAAGTATAGCAAATATTTATTGCCTACTGTGTGCCCAGCACTGTGCTAGTTAAGTGTTAAAACTACAATAATAATTATTGTAGCTATAACAATAGTACTTTCTTCATGGGTTTTCTGTGCAAATTAAATTAATTGCCATGAAAACTCAATAAAATGCCTTTTATATCATTAGTGATAAATGCCAGCTATTATTTTTCTTCTTATAATTTATTCAGTGTTTCTATGTGTGCTATGCTGAGCACTTTACATGGATTATCTCATTTAATCCTTACAACAGTCCTTGGGGATAGGTGCTATTATATTCTTTATTTTGCTAACGAGGGAAAGTACTTTAGCAAGATTCAGTGAATCCTACAAAGTGACACTGTTATTCATTAGAGTTCAAAACAAACCAGGTGTGAAAAAAGTGAAAAAAGTGAGGTAACTCACAAAAGAGAGTTAGCAGGGGGAAAATATTGTTTCCTCTATTTAAAAAGTACCTTTTTTTGGTAGACTTCACAAATGTTATTACATCTAACCTCATAACAGCACAGTAGGACAGGCCGGCTTTATTGAGATGTGATGTGAAATAAATTTGAATTAAGGAATTATTACATGGAGCCAACTATGAGGAAAAAAGTGAGGAAAATAATAGACTCAAAGAAATATAAAAGGTGAGCTCATTTTATATTTCTCTGAGGGTTGGGGCAACATTTTACTTTTCTTTGTATTTTCCCCTTCCAGAAGCCTAAGACAATACATTACATATGGTATGACTTCTTCAGTGACTAAACCAAATGACGAGATCCGGAGAGAAATGGTTGAAGCTAAATATAAACAGATACAGAATAATTAATTTGGAAAAGTAGAGTTTGAGTTTAGTCATATAAAATATGAAGCTACACGTTGCCCATGTGAGAAAACAGAATTGAAATAAGATGTATATTATAGTTCTAAGCCTGAATAGTACTTATGCAAAAAGGGAATTCAGGTTGAAAGCAACATCGCAAAATAAAAACATAGATAGGGGCGCCTGGGTGGCTCAGTTGGTTAAGCGACTGCCTTCGGCTTAGGTCATGATCCTGGAGTCCCGGGATCGAGTCCCGCATCGGGCTCCCTCCTTGGCAGGGAGCCTGCTTCTGCCTCTGACCCTCCCCCCTCTCATGTGCTCTCTCTCTCTCATTCTCTCTGTCTCAAATAAATAAATAAAATCTTTAAAAAAAATAAAATAAAATAAAAAAAATAAAAACATAGATAATTTTATTAAGTTACAGGTGAGAAACTGGCAAATGAATTTCAGGTGGTGAAATTACAGTATAGGTAAGTTTCAGAATATTGATAAATATTCAACACGTCTTGCAAAAAATGTAATCATTGTTTGAAAGCAAAACTAAAAGTATCTATTCATGATTGCATAAGGAAAATGTACATTTGATATTTTTAAGTATCAAGTGCTCCTGTAGGCACCGAATTCTCTTAATTCTACACAGTAGTTATTGCTATGTCCATGGTATAAATATTAAAACCATGACTTAGAGATGTTGAATATACTCCTCCAGGTATGAAGCCTTGTAAGTAATACCTAGAGAGAAACTATGGAACTCACAAGCAACATCTGCCTATGAGATCAAGCTCATTAGAAACCATGTGCCTACTCTCAGACAGAGAAAGCCAGGATAAGGTAATGATGGTGAGAAGTAAGAGCCTTTATTTATTTTATATATATATATATATACATATATATATATATATATTTTTTTTTTTGACAGAGAGAGAGAGACAGCGAGAGAGGGAACACAGCAGAGGGAGTGGGAGAGGGAGAAGCAGGCTTCCCACTGAGCAGGGAGCTCAATGCGAGGCTCGATCCCAGGACCCTGGGATCATGACCTGAGCCGAAGGCAGACGCTGAACGACTGAGCCACCCAGGCGCCCCAGTAAGAGCCTTTATATCATACCCTTTCAATAGCCAGCAATACACAAAGGATATACACTTTCTCTTAAAGCAGGAAGAGGATGTCTGGCACCACCCTCCCCTGTCCATTTTTTTGCAACAGTTTTTACTCCTTTTCAACAATTAAAATGGAGGCCAAAGAAGGTTAGTGCTTTCCCTATAAGCATAGGTGTACAGAAAAGTTGCATTAGTACTTAAACTAAGAACTTTCACCCCAACTTGTATTTTATATACTATGTTGTTATCATGTTATTAAAAATACATGAAAATAGGGGCGCCTGGGTGGCTCAGTCATTAAGCGTCTGCCTTCGGCTCAGGTCATGATCCTGGGGTCCTGGGATTGAGCCCCAAATCTCATTGGGCTCCCTGTTCCATGGGAAGCCTGCTTCTCCCTCTCCTACTCCCCTTGCTTGTGTTCCCTCTCTCACTTTCTCTGTCAAATAAATAAATAAAATCTTAAAAAAAAAATACATGAAAATATATAATTATTAAAATGATACTAATGCACACATTATTTAGCTATTATAAAGTATTTTCAGACAAGACAATTTTAAAACTACATAAACAAAAATCACCATTTTTAAATAATGTTCAGTTTGGCAAACTTATAATTAAATTACCAATAAGCATAAGGAATATTAAGCTATTCTGATACAGTATATTCCCAGTGTAGTTCCAAGTATAGGTAGGACTCTTAATGCACTATGAAGAAATTATCTGAGTTCCTGGCTGTTTGATAGAAGCTTAAGGCATTGTTTTAGAGCTTTGGAAAACCAAACTTTAACAAAGAGTAAACACACCTTTCAAATAGTGAAACCTCTGAGAAAAAAAAGCAACCAAAACCGTGCACAGAAACAACAGGGAAACTGTCAAGACAAGGAGGCTATTCCAGCAGCTAGATAGAATGTCTCTACAGACAACCAGGAGGGATAGAGAAAGCAAGCCATTATGTGGCCGTATGATATTCATTTAAAATCTGCTTTAATTTTTCTTCCTTTCTTATAAAAGTCTTACATGTAACTGAGGTATCTGCTTGCATAAAAAATACGATAAAATGTTCAGTAAGACAAATTCAGTGCCTATGATGACAAATAAATGCCTGAACATATGTTTATATGTATATGCATGTATAAAATTAATATATATAGGAATTATTATATATAATATAGTGATTTAGGATGTATACTTACACTAAGTCCTTCCTCAAATATTTATATATTAGCTTTTATGTAGAATTAAGAGATGCTATATTCTCTACTTTTATTATGCATGAATTGAAAGTATTTCCTCATATTTCTTAATTTTTGAAGGTTTTTTTTTTTTTAACCTGGATTCAGTTAACCAAATGTATTTTGTATTGTGTGCCTCCAATACATTTTTCATAATATTTCTTAAGTTTGTCAGGAACTTGACATTTAAAAAAAAAATGGTTGGGCGCCTGGGTGGCTCAGTTGGTTAAGCGACTGCCTTCGGCTCAGGTCATGATCCTGGAGTCCCGGGATCGAGTCCCGCATCGGGCTCCCTGCTCGGCGGGGAGTCTGCTTCTCCCTCTCCCACTCCCCGTTTGTGTTCCCTCTCTCGCTGTGTCTTTCTCTGTCAAATAAATAAATAAAATCTTAAAAAAAAAAAAAATTAAAAAAAATGGTTATCTGATTCTGCTAATTGTTCATGCTTATTCTATTTATTCCCAATTTAAACATCTCAGACATGGCATTTACATGTCACAGACTGTTGGCAGTTGTACTCAATTGTTTGCTGTGAACTTAGCACTATCATCACCAGTCCCAAGCTGAGAAGTCTTTCCTGAAATCCCCTTCCTCGAACAGTTCCAGGATAGAGTTTGTTACTCAGAGAGACTTGTGGGATGTGGAAGGCAGATATGAAGGGGAAATCATTATTCTCAGAAGTTTATTATTATAAACACATGACAGAAACAGTCCTTCCCCAAATTCAGTGACATGGTGGCTTCTACAGATTTAGCCTTTGCGGCAGAAATTGTGGCTTTCCCAGAAACAGCAAGTTCCAAACACCTCTCCACAGGCCCCATCTCTACCGTGGCTAGATGCATGCAGCCTCTTGGACCTGTCCACAGCCTCTGGCTTTTCCATCTATTCCAGGGCTTTGAGATTAAGTGGATTTAGATGTTTTTCTAATTCTCTGTCTATCCCTTTCATTCCCTCCTTTTCCAAGTTCCTTCCTCATGTAAGCATTATCTCCCATTTCTTTCTTTTTTTTTTTTTTAAGATTTTATTTATTTATTTGACAGAGAGAGACACAGCGAGAGAGGGAACACAAGCAGGGGGAGTGGGAGAGGGAGAAGCAGGCTTTCCGCTGAGCAGGGAGCCCGATGCGGGGCTCGATCCCAGGACCCTGGGACCATGACCTGAGCTGAAGGCAGACACTTAACGACTGAGCCACCCAGGCACCCCATTATCTGCCATTTCAAGCCCCTTGTTCCCATATGCTTTTAGTGGTTTTATTTTACTAGGTTCAGATGAAGAAAGCAGGTGAGGCAGCTGCAGCTGGTTTCCTGCCATATCCATCGTTTCTTACAGAACATTGGTTTTTATTGTTGACAGCAATGGGATCAAATATAAAATGACTTGCAACCTCTGGAGGATCTATAACAACATTCTGGCCAGTGTAACAAAAGCAGCAATCTGCAGGGGTGGGGAGGGGGTGTCAGGGGTACAGATAAAGTTTTGCTTTGCAGATTTAGGTATTGCTCTTCTTCCTTCCAGTCCTTTCCTGCACCCTCCTGAGTGAAATGCAGACCTGAAGGTGGAGCAGCCATATTGTAACTATGAGAGAAAACCCAACGGCAAGCAGATACTTTGTTCTACATCTCCTCAATTCCATGAAGCAGTGCAGGAACCAAGACCTGTCTTCTGTAATACACAGATTATTGTAACTGAGGATGGACAAGAAAAAGTGTGGCATGATAGTTCCTAAACTTCTTATCTTGTGAGCTTCTTATATTCTTAGTAATAATTGAGGACCTACAGACTTTTGTTTATGTGGGTACTTTATAGGAATTTACCAAATTAAATATATATTTAGTAATTCATGTAAAATAACAGTAATCAACTTTTTATATGTAAGCAACATATTCTGAAAAATAACTATATTTTTAAGACAAAATATATTTTTTGAAGATTGGCATTATTTCACAGTTTAGTAAATATCTTTAATGTCTCGCCTAAGAGAAAACATCTGATTCTCATATCTGTTTCTGCATTCAATTTTTTACAATATCACACACCAGGAAGCTTCTAGACGTCTCCACTATATACTCATAAGAGAATGAAAGTGAAAAAAGAAGCAATCATGTTTCAGTAACATTATAACAAGAGGCTTAATCTTGTGGACCTCCTAAAAGTATCAGAAGGAACATCAGGTTTCCCTTGACTACACTTTGAGAAATGTTGCTCTGAAGAATAACATACATATAAACTGTCATATTCAAAGTTTATATGTTAGGTAGTGAATGCATATAATATGTAGCTAACATATAAAATAGCTACATATGTTTTATATGTAATACTTTAATAATATGTTTTATATGTAATAACATTATATATTAACGATAACAACCAATGGGACCAATTTCATAGTATGAAGCAATATCATATTTTATGTACTTATCAACAGAAGATAGTTGTGCTACTAATTTGAGGGAAAGGGAATTTATGATATTCATTTCCCAAGAATGTAACACATACTGTTTATTTTTCAAATAATCTAAGCATAATAATCAAGAATAAAAATCATATTTTAGTTTAAATTTAACAGTTGCTGCATGCTTTTGATAATCTTGCTTTTTTTTTTTTTTTTAATCAGTGATTATCTTGGAATTACCTGGAGCAGAAAAACAAAACTGAGGCACCCATTATTTGATTATTTTCCCCAAAAAATGTACTGCCAAGTTTCAAAACTGGAGCATTATATATATTTGATCTGATGTAATGGTGAGCTTCTATGATCATAGCTCTGAAAATCACCATTACTATTCTTAGTGGAGAACTCTGAGAGCCAGTCATAAAAGATATAAATGATACCATATGGTCTGAGAGCCTGATGCTTTTGTAGAATCCTGGCATTGTGTGTAAGAAAAGTGGTCTAATAATAAAATCATGGCAATATTACTTCTTTCTCACAACAATATTTTCAGTAGTAATCTAAGCAATAAAAGTAATAGCAGGTCTAACACTACTGGTAATATTAAATTGAAATAGCAAATTGCAAAGCTAGTAAAATTGTTATCAGAGGGATTGATCTACAATAGAACCAATATTTCAAGCTCCCAAATAAATGTTCAATAACTTGATGCCTCACTATTGTGAAAGCATTATGATAGTAATTTACCAAAGATATATTACTTAAAAATATCTTGCCATCTTTCATATACTGGGGCAAAACACAAAGAACTAAAATGAAAATACACTTATTTTTATGTTCCAATGGATTTTAGTTGTTCACAATACCTTACTTAATTTCAAAGACTGTTTATTTGTATTGGAACCCATGGAAACATTAGACACTGACCAGAAAAGTTTCTTCTCTGTACAAATAAATGCAATCAATATAATTATTCAAGAAAGGGTTAGGGACAATTCTCATATTTTACAAATAAATTATAGTTTTCTTTTTTCTATTGCACATTAAGGAAACAAAAAATATAATTTTTACTTTTTATAGGACACTAAAAACATTAACAGAAATCTATGTATTTGTTATCAGTATCATCTATCTATCTATCTATCTATCTATCTATCTATCTATCTATCTATCATCTATCTATCATTTATCTTCTCTTATATGTCTTATAATTGTCAGGAGAGGCTATATTTTGCTTCTATAAAGATTTATCCCCCAAAACCTACATACTTAAAACAACAACAACGCTTCTTTTTTGCTCATATTACAGGCCAAGTGGATCAGCAGTGGGTTCTACTGGATCCCAGGCTCATGGAGGCTCTACCTTTTTCTAAGTGCAAACCCTGGAACATAAGGCCTTCTTGTTCTTCACAGTAGGGGAAGAGAAAGTAGCATGTGTTTTGTTTGTTTTTACTGCCTTAGTCTGTAAATCACACACTTTACTTGCACTGATGCTTTATTTGTTAATATTTGTCACTTGCACCATGTAACTGCAAGAGGACCAGGAAAAATAAAGGAGTGAAGAGAATATTGAGTAAGCCTTACTATCTCATCAAATATCCCTTTCCTCTCTTCCTCCTACCTACAGAATGTACTCTACTCTCCCCGGGGAAGATGACCCAAATATCCCATCACTGGGATATGTGGACTAATTTGTGAATCAATTTCAGATATGGATCCCATTGGTCTATAAGTCAAACAAACTAGAGTTATTTATTATTTATTATTTATGAGTTATCTATTTGCTTCTCATACCTACTATAAATGTTGTAAGAGGGACAAAATAACCACAATACCCAGTACCATTTGTAAAGAGTGTGAATAGAAGACACAAAGAAGTCACTATTCATAGCCAACCTGAAACCTTCAAACACACTCTATGGACTCCTTACCCTGGAGGTGGAAAGTGTTCCTTGATTAGGCCCTGGTTTTACTTTCTGGGAGGTTCTTCCTTTTATGATTCCCCTTTACCAGTAACTGAACTCACAGTTCTTTTCCAGGGATAGTTCTTAGAGCTGCTACATCTTTTTACATTTTTGCCTGTCTTAGATTTAAAGGGGACCAACTACCTTGAAGCTATCAAGATTTTAACAGAAGACCACATCCTTATTCTGATCTTTTACTGAACATGTGTCCCTTAGGCTCTCTCTTTCTTCATTTTATAATTCTTGGACACTAGAAGCAGTTAGCTCTTTTAAGTCTGAAAGCCTGAAATTTCTGGACTTTTTCCCTTTCATGTCCCAAAAAGAGCTTATCCTTTTCGTGTCCCAAAGAGAGTTCATCTGTTTCTTTAACATTTGGCCAAACACAGCCATTTGCAATCAACACGTAACATGAAGGCTTTGCTTTAACTCCTTTCCCTAGAGCTATAATTGTATGAGACAGGAGGCCTCCCCTGTAAATAGCTGTAGATGACAGCATTACCAAAAGATAACATGGGTCGCCATCTTTCCTTACTAACCATCCATTGAGCACTAGGCCAATATCATCTCTGTTTGTCTGTGATTTGTCATGGAAGTATACCTCCCCCGATATGCAACTTCTGTGGTAGTCAGGACAGACAAGGTTATGCAGTGACAACAAACCCACACACAACATAATGTATGTGTCATTGAAATTATTTTGGGATTCAATGTCAAGCTATTTTTTAGAAAAAAAAAAATCCATGATGCTAACACATAATTCTAATTAAAACATAAAATTACCAAATAACAGAAAGACAGGAAAGTAATAAATTTTGGTAATAAATCCCACAGGCCCCTATTTACCACACTAACACCCAAGAGGCTCTAAACTTCAAACAAGAATTTATAATTAATTTGATATCCAAGCCTGATCTTACCTAAGTTCTTTTAGAAACAAATCTTTCCTGAAGCACATGAGCCTATTACACAGTCCTAGGCAAGTTGGAATGTGATGCAATAAGCAGTTTTTTTAAAAAAATCATATTATTATTCTGGGGCACCTGGGCGGCTCAGTTGGTTAAGGCTCAGGTTGTGATCTCAGGGTCCTGGGATTGAGCCCCATGTCAGGCTCCCTGCTTAGTGGGGAGTCTGCTTCTCCCTCTCCCTCTACTCCTCCCACCAGCTTGTGCTCTCTCTCTCTCTTAAATAAGTAAATAAAATCTTTAAAAAAATAAATCATATTATTATTCTAAAAGCTGAAATATTATAAATTCTGTAACACATTTTTCTCAAAGGTTCTGCATATAGTAGTGGAAACTCTAATTCCTAAGTCACATAGAACAATGGGACATCACATGCTGCTGCTTGGACATAATACCGTGCCACACATTATGTTTCTCCATTTTTATTATATTTAGATTTGTGAATTTTCCCACATTCAATATGTGTACATTTTTCTTTCTGAATATTAGTATTTGCTGTCATTATTGTTAGTGTTATCACCATATGGATTATAACGATATTCATTCTGAGTAAATGCATTTCATATAAACTGGTTGCAATATCAAACTCCACAAGTATGCATTTTTATCAATTAAATATCTAATATTTCATTATGATTTATGGCATCTGAGAAAGGGAGGAGAAGATATCTAAGGAATTAGATGGCAAAAATCTGAACACTGAGTCCATATCTTCCTTTCCTGCTGATGAAGATTAATCACATCTCAGAACACCTATGATTGTTTTGCAAGTGCAGTGACAGAGATTGAATTTCATTTTCCTTACAGCCCTACCCGTTACTCACATAGTGTCTATAAATGTACAGAAAACCACTATGGAGATGAAGAAAAACAGATTTGCTTTAAAAAAAGGAATGTTAAACAAATTGGGTGAGTTAAATGATAAAACAGTATCTGAGTAATAAAAAAAGTCAAGGAAATTTGAAGAACTATAAGGGAGGTAATATATTTAAATTTAGTAGATTTTACTTTGTACAGAATTACTTGAAATATTTCCGTGATTGAAATTTGGTTATCAACTTCACAGGAATAACAGTATATGCCAAACTGAGCAGACATCAGTAGAATAAGATCATGCCTACCTTTCTCCTTTCTTTTATTACAATGTCAGCATAATATTTAAAATGTCTCAGCAAACTCTTCCCTTCATGACTTTAATAAGTAGATTTGCCAGGTGCAGCACTAGCAGGAGGCTCATAACGTATTTAAGTTTGAAAATGAGGCCAATTATATTTCAAAGTTCTGATTGGCTACATTTTAATTTCAGAACCATGAGATGAACTGATTTAGCTGGTGGCTTTCTGGAGTAACCGCGTACATTTGCACCTGTTCATTTTATTCAAACAGAAACACCTTGCCAGGGATGAGAAGAGGATATTGGTCACAGAAGCCATGACAGCTTGGTCCCTCTGCTCTTACTATTGATTACATTTCTTGACAGTCACATGGGAAGTTAATTACTAGTAGGCAATTAACACCCTTGCAAAATAGTGAAGAAAATATAATTATATTGAGAACTCCCAGAGACTGTTTGTAATCTTAAATGTGATATTCCCAGGTCTCCGAATAGCTATGGCAACCCAGGTCTTGACATTCCTTTTTGTCTATACTCCTAACCTGGTCCCTGTTCCTGACAAAAAGTGGTAATTATTAATACTCTATTGCCCTATTTTAAATTATTAAAAGGAATCCTGAATTTTCTTCAATCTAATTAAAAATTCCCCAAGGAATTGCTCAATGAAAACAAGATAAAATTTGCTTTGCGTACAAAGTGAATCATCTTTCTAGCAAAATAGGTCTACTATGAGAAAGACGCAGGACATCTTATCTAATATTAGTTTGTGATCTTGTTAAATTAAATTGTTGCTTTCTCACTACAGAAGAGCAGCTCAATGAACAGACTCTGGAGCAGTCTATTTAGGCTTCAGTTCCCTCACTGTCCTCTAGAGACCATATGACCTTGGGGAAGATTATTTAACATATCTGTGACAAAGTTTTGTACTCTGTAAAGTGGAGGAATGTTGGGTTTGCAATATTCATTGTTATTAATTTTATCCTGAATGAGCACATGAGATGTTCTTGTTCAGAGACAGATTCCTTATGAAATACCTCACAGTAAATAATGACATGTCTGCCCCCTTCGTCCTAGTCCTTATCTCTGGAGTGACATGATGAAGATAATGATACTTTTTCTCCACAAGTAGCCTGACCAAGGTCCAGGAAAAATTATCTTTTCTGTTCACATAGACAAGAGCTATCCACTTCCCTACCTGAAAACATCTTGGAATCAAATGGGGCTGAATCTGAACTTCAACGCTGGTGTGTAAGTAAAATCTCTCCATGAACCATATAGCTTTGTGCATTGCAATTTTTACAGTATTGTCTGCAAATTCTGGATCTTCATCCTTCCTTGAAATATTCAGATGTAGGGAGATAGTCTCTGCTGTCTTCTTGGAACTTTGAGATTTAAGCAAGAAATGCAGTGTGGGCTGTAACCACTTGGCTCTCTTGGGGTGGAAAAAGTTTTATTAGCCTTTCAGATCAGAGCAATTAGCTTCTGAATCAGGGAAACAAGTCTAATTTTTATAGAATGTGAACATGTTTTTAAGAGACTAAGAATTTTTGCAGAACCAGGTAAGAAATCCAGGGAAGTTATATATTCTCACAAGTAATAATAGTAGCACCCTAAGAGGATTTGTGAAGTTTAAATGAGTTAGTGTGTGGAATTACTTAATAAATCACATATAATTAGCTCAAAATTACCATATAGAGTCTAACTCCAACTGATTTTTCAGTGACTTTAGAAGTTATTAGCTGTGTTCTTTAAATAGAAGGTAAACTTTATTTAACATACCATTATTTAGTGCTAAGCACCATTTATTTATTTAAAGATTTTATTTATTTATTTGAAAGAGAGAGAGAGAGAGAGAGAAGGAGCAAGGGGAGGGGCAGAGGGAGAAGCAGACTCCCCCTTGAGCAGGAAACTCTATGCCAGACTCGATCCCAGGACACCAGGATCATGACCTGAGCCGAAGGCAGACATTTAACTGACTGAGCCACCCTGGCATCCACAGCCCCCTTATTTAACTTTTTATTTCAAAACAAAAATTCGCAGGAAGCTACAAAAATAATACAGACAGAATCATGTGTACCTTTGATTCAGTTTCTCTTAATGGGTACATTTTTTACCAACATAGCACAATATCAAAACCGGGAAATCGACAGTGGTACGTTGCATGTGTATAGTTCTATGCTATTTTATCTTAAACGTAGACATGTTAATTCCCACCACAATCAAGATCCAGAACATTATTCTCTCACTGCAAAGATATTCCCGCTTCTACCCCTTTGTAGTCAACCAATCCCTCTTCTTCTGACCATCCCTCACTCCTGGCAAACCGTAACCAATTTTGAATCTCCGTTTTTTTTTTTTTTTATTTTGAATTCCATTTGTTATACAAATGGAATTAGACAATATGTGATCTATGGAGAGTGTTGTCTTTTTTTTCATTCAGCATAATGCTCTTGAGATTTATCCAAATTATTGTGTGTACCAATACAATTGCTCATTCCTTGTTATGGTGGGTAAAATTGCATGGTATAAATACACTACAGTTTGTTTAACCATTTACCTAATGAGAGACATTATGGTTGTTTACAGTTTTTGTCTAACACAAATATAGAAAACTATTTACATTTCATGAAATTATTGATGATATGTGAAAGCTTAACTCTGTCATTGTATTTTTTTGTTGTTCCGCTTTTACTTTTGTTTTCTTTTTTCTGCCTTTCTGTGCATTGCATGAACACGTCATAGAATTTTATTTTATCTATAGTACTTGAATGCATCTCTTTGTATAGGTCCATTTTATTTATTTATTTATTTTTATTTTTTTTAAAGATTTTATTTATTTATTTGAGACAGAGAATGAGATAGAGCACGAGAGGGTCAGAGGGAGAAGCAGACTCCCTGCCGAGCAGGGAGCCCGATGCGGGACTCGATCCTGGGACTCCAGGATCATGACCTGAGCCGAAGGCAGTCGCTTAACCAACTGAGCCACCCAGGCACCTGTATAGGTCCATTTTAAATGGTTGTGATAGGTATATATCAACACACATAACTTACTCCAGTGTACTAGTGCAGAGGTTTTGTCAGTTTTAATAAAGTACAGAAATACTGCCCTATCTCCTTTAAGTCCTTTTACTCTTCTCCTTTTGTAATATAATTGCCTCAAGTATTTTTTCTACATACATGGAGAACCATATCAGACAGTATTACAGTTTTTCCCCTCTTTGGCTATCAAACATAATTTAGAAAACTCTAGAGGAAAAGTCTATTATATCTGTATTTACCTGTATATTTACTGTTTCTGTTATTCTTTCTTCCTTCTTGATGTTTTGATTCTTTCTTTTATTATTGCTTTTCTGTTTAGAAAACTTCTTTAGCCATCACTCTAGGGTTGGTCTGTTGGTGAAAATTTATCTACATTTTTCTTCACCTGGGAATGTCTTATCATTTCCTTAATTCTTGAAGGATATTTTTCATGGGTGTTGATACGTGCTTAACATTTCTTTTCTATCAACACTTGAAAAATATTGTGTCACTTCTTCTGGCCTCCATAGTTTTTTAATAGAAGTCATTCAAACCATGTATCCCTTGAGGTAAAGTGTTATTTTGCATTATTTTCAATATTATTTTTTTTATCCATAGTTTTCGGAAGTTTGACAGTGATGTGTCTTAATGTGGATTTCATTGTGTCCATCTGTTTGAGGTTCTTTCAACTTCTTAAACTGTAGTTGTTGTGTCTTTTGGCAAATTTAGAAAATTTTCAGCTATAATGTCTTTGAATAATTTTTTGCCCTCTCTTTCTTTGTCCTCTTCTTGTAAGATTCTGATGACAGGAAAGTTAGACTTTTTGTTAGAGTACCACAGTTCCCTGGAGCTCTGTATTTTTTGTTTGTTTGTTTGTTTGTTGCATTTGTGTGGGTTTTTTTTTTAAGTTTATTTGTCTCTGTTGTCCAGATTTGGTAATTTACATTGTTCTAGCTTCCATTTCATTGATTCTGTTATTGAACCCATCCACTGAGTGTTTTTAGTTATTATGTTTCACTTCTAAAATTTCCATATGGTCTTCTTTATACTTTTTTTTTTTTTTTCAGAGTGTATCACACAACATTTATATTTGCCAAAAAAAAGGTCTGGTCTCTGCTCTAAGCTCCTGAGAGGAAATCTTTGTCATGCCTGATGGCAGTGTCTTTCTTTGCCTTGGGGCCTTGAGTTATGTCAGATAGTCTAAGTGTTATTTAAGGATGGTGCTGGCCACACCAGATAGTATTTAGGTTGGGAGCTGACCACACCAGAATAACTGACAATGTGATGAAGTGTTGAAGCTTTGGGTCACACCGTCTCAGTTGACCTGGGGACTGAGATCAATGGCATGGACAATCAAACAATTATGCCCATGTGGTGGAGCCCCAATAAAAACTATGGACAGAAAGGCTCAGTTGAGTTTCCCTGGTTAGTAACACACTACGCATATTGTCACAAATCAATGCCAGGAAAGCAAAGCATCATGACTCCATGTGGAGAGGAAAAGAGAAATTCCAAGTTTGATAATTCCTTTGGACTCTGCCCTATTCACTTTTCTCCTGGCTGACTAATCTATATCTTTTTCTTGTAATAAAGTATAGCCATGAGTATTATAGCTTTCAATGACCTCTGTAAGATTTTCCAGTGAATTACCAAAATGAAAGGTATTTTGGGAAAACTCCCAGCCTTGCAGATGGTGTCAAAATGAGGGAAGTCTTGTGAGAACTGATACCTCTACCTTAGCAGTTGGCCCAACTTTTCACGCTGAGGTATTATTTTTTCATTTGTTTCAGGTATGTTCATAAACTGCTGCGTGAAACATTTTTGTGATAGTTGCTTTAAAATCCTTGTCAGGGGCGCCTGGGTGGCTCAGTTGGTTAAGCAACTGCTTCGGCTCAGGTCATGATCCTGGAGTCCCAGGATCGAGTCCCGCATCGGGGTCCCTGCTCGGCGGGGAGTCTGCTTCTCCCTCTGACCCTCCCCCCTCTCATGCTCTCTCTCTCTCATTCTCTCTCTCAAATAAATAAATAAAATCTTTAAAAAAAATAAATAAAATAAAATAAAATAAAATCCTTGTCAGATAAATCTGTATCATCTGGCTGTTGCTATCTATTAATGGTCTTATCTCACTCAAGTTGAGATTTTCCTGATACTTCATATGATAAGTAATTTCAATTGAAATGTGAATCTTTGGGGTATTGTGTTAGAAACCAGGGGGTCTTATTTAAATGTGTTTTAGCAGGTCACTTCTGGCACTGTTCAAGGAGGGAAGAAGGGCATCACTTTGTTAATGTCAAATCAGGGTAAAAGTCCAAATTCCACTCTTGTCCTACATTGAACCTCCTGGGGAGAGGGTCTTCTCATTCCTGTTAGAGGGGGTAGAAGATCAGTTTTTGCATGGCTTCTCTGCTGGTTGAATCCTGCTAGGAGGGATAGGTGTCTCATTTCTGCTCTGTACATATTGTTCTCTGACACCGAGGGGCTTGGCCATGCTGCTCCCTTGGTTGTGAAAGTCCCTTAGGCCCCCTCTGATACCACAGAAAAGAAGATAATCATCACCACCCAGCAGGGCTGAAAGTCTGGGCTTGTCACTTGGTCTTTTGAGGCACCCCCTTAGGAGGGGGTTAGAAGAAGCTTATTATTGCCTGGCAAGGTCAGAAATCCAGATTCCCAACTTAGTCTTTGTTGGCAGGAGTAGGTTAAGGCTTCAGATTTTTCTGGGGTGTTTTGCTGGTGTAGGGAAGTTAGTGTCTAAAAATTTTCTCTAAGTGCCCCTTTCTTGGTCCTTTGCCTAGAGGGAACAGTCTTTTCTTGGGACTGCTTTTGTCTGCTCACATTAGTGTTTTCATATTTCTAGAGAGTTGATCATCTAGTTTTTTATATATAAGGTCATAAAAAAGAAAAAGAAAAACAATGACAAAAACAACAAAACTATAGGCCTCATGTCTGTGTTATTCTTCATTTCCTAGGTTCCCTAGCCTGTCTGCTCTTCTCCACACATCTTTTAGAGTCCCATGTTTGTTTTATATATAATGTCCAGAGTTTTAGCTGAACTCTGAGTTTTAGCAGTAGAAACAAAAAAAAAAAAGTCTTTCTAAGCCCTTTTATATGTTCTTCATTAATTATGACATAATTACTTTTTGTTTAATACGGTTTGATCCCTGTATTTATAAAATAGCTTGGTCATCATCTAATTACATTAAAAGTACACTTTGCTCTCCAAATGTTATTCTCTTTACTAAAAAGAAGGAGGATGGAATGCCACAATTTTTCAAGCATTATCTTCAGTGGAAAGTAATTTTTAAATGCAAATAAGAAATATTTTAGGCATTATAAGCTAGTGATCTGTAAGCAAAGAGAAGATGTAGACACTTTTAATTTCAACTGGATTGGAAATCAGAGCTAAAATATTTAAGTGCACGTACAAGACATGCAAGCTAATTTCTAGATTGCAACCTCCCTGACTTGACAGTGACAACTCATCGATCATCAATCATTCAGGTCTACCAAGGACACATATTTCCCTAAGACAGCAATTCTCTTCTCAAACATTGTTACCCACAAGCATTACCGGGGATCTTATAAAAACCCAATACCCAGGTTGCATCTCATAATGATTAAAATATCTAGAGATGGAATAAAGATATCCATATTTTATATGATCCTCATGAGTCATGGAGCAAAGTTTGAGACCCAGTGTTTCTTTACATTTGTGTTAAGTGCGTATTTAAGGGGAAAAATAGATTTAAAGATCGAAGTATATGTAACATTTTTGTTAAATTAAATGGTCCAGTTAATGTTTATCAAATTTCAGGATTTTTTCTTTTTTAATTTTTATTGGTCAAATTGATTTAATTTTTCACTAATTTACAACCGGTTGTTGTTACAAACCTCTTCTGAAGTTGAGTTACAGAAATGTGGTCTCCTAATGCTCTTATTATCTGATCTCTATTCAAAACTTCACAGGAAATATTTATAAACATGGTTTTACACAACAAAGAGGGATTGTTTCCCCCTATGCTTAAAAGAAAAGCTTCATCGTGTTAAGACATTTTAAAGTGTAAATGAAAATAATCCTTAAACTGTTTCGTGTTTGATTTCAAATAGCAGTTTTAGAACACCGGTCTTTTGCTCTTTAAAAAAATCCATAGTGTTGATGAGTGTATTGAATCGCTAGGGAACATTAAAAATGTTGTTATTTAAACAAGAAACATTAATGTTTCTAAAACAAAATTTAGTTGAAAAAAGGAAGCAGTTATTCCATTTGGTATATGTTCATTGCATCAACATGTATCAAAGTATTCCATTTGATATCAGTCTGCAGAAACATTTTCTTTCTCAGGAAGGCATGTTATGTTATAGGCTGCTCCTGAAGATTTCAATTAGCATCAGCATAGTCTTCCCAAAGGAGGGGAAGGCTTTCAGCAAGGGGAACTGTTAACTTTGCTGGAGATTGTCTAGGACCCTCAGAAACACTGACTTAAGGAGAAGAACAGGTGAAATGGAATCAGTAGTGAATTTTCTGCAAGAAAAAAAAAAAATTAAAAATAAAAATAATTTAAGAAAAATAAATAAATGTTGGTGTCTAGAAGCTCCATTTGAGTAACAGAATAAATCAGAAGGGTTTTGGCTCAGATGAGAAAGAACTCAAGCAAGATAATGACAACAGCCAGGAGCTGAGATTTTCAATGTTCTTTTATAATAATTCTGTGCTTGGTTGGTTGTTTTATGCTTTAATTTCTAAAACTTCATTTTCATTTGGTAATTGATAATTGACCTTTGTGCTCCTCAAAAAATATCTGCTTTATTCTGAAGTCAATTTTACAATATTTGTACAGAATGTAAAGATGAATGAATCCATGATAGCCCGACTGTTCTCATTGCTAATGTGCTTTACTTTGAAATTGTTTTAAATCTGGGAATCCCTTTATCTTCCCTGGAAACCTGAATGGGCTGGCTTATGACTGACATGAAATGACTTAATGGGCTTTTTTTGAAGTAAGCTATCTGAATGGAGAGAAAAGGGAGAGGTTATAATATGAAATAAAGGGAAAATATAAAAATAACTTGAAAAAGAGTAAAATGATGTTTGGGAAGAGACAAGAAGTAATGTGTGAGGTCTAAGCAGGATCTTCTGCACTTTAGTTCTGTGAATGATAAAGGGTTTCAAAGGCTGTTATGAGGGTTTACTTGAAGCTTTTACTCCTTCAGGTATGTGAGTTACCAAGAATTTTTAAGACCTCTGACTATAAAAAGAGTTATCAACCTTATTCACTATTTCAGTGATTTTGGTAGAAAAATGAGCCCCCAAAAGATATCCACATACAAAAAGATACCCAATCCCTGGAACCTGTAAATGTTATCTTAATTGGAAAAAGCATATTTGCAAGCATGACTAAGTTAACGGTCTTGACGTTGACCAAGATAGCCTCAATGTTCCCCTCAGCTTACTCAACTTTCTTCCTGAATACAGGCCCTTGATATAGTCTGAAAGTTTGTGTCCTATGTTGAAATCTTAGCCCCCAAGTTGATGGTATTAGAAGTGGGGTTCCTGCCATAACAAACACCTAAAAATGAGGAAGCGGGCCCTCCCCCAATACCAAATCCACTGGCACCTTAATCTTAGACTTCTCAGCTTCCAGAACTGTGAGAAACAAGCTTCTGCTATTTATAAGTCACACTGTTTATGGTATTTTTGTTATAGCAGCCCAAATGGACTAAGGCCGCCCCATCCTTTCTTTGTTTAGAACATTTACCTTAGAAAACTTGCAATTATAAATTCTTCCTCTGACTCTTTGAGATACAAATCTTATCCTAGTCCCTGGAGAGTTTTATGACCCAAGAATGTCCTTCTCCAGAACCTGGGAGCCATCCCTTTGAAATAGTATCATTGGAAAGATAAGTGCCTATTTCTCATTCATTTTGGGAGGGTAGGAGCTTAACTATAGGCAACAATTAGCGAGCACAGATGACCTATTAACATTGATTAACCTCCCCCCTGACTTGTTCCAGTACTTTTTCACTAGTTCACCCAGTGTTTAAAAATTCTCCCACCTTTTGTTACAAGAGAATTGAGGTCCATTTCTCTCTCCTACTATAATAGTCTTGATTAAAATCTTCCTTGTCTTTTTCACTTCCCTGGTGTGAATTTTTCCTTTGATAACATGAGGTGATTGATCTGGATTCCTGACCTGGGTTCTAAACACCATCATATCATATCAAACCGATAGCAGAGGGAGATTGTTTATACCGAAGAGGAGTAGGAATGTGACCACAGAGACAGCAATTGGACTGATGCAGCTACAAGTCTTTATGAAAGGCTGGCAGCAACCAGAACCTGGAAGATGCAAGGAAATATTCTCCTCTGGAGCATCCAGAGCATCTAACCTCAGAACTGTGAGGGAATTAATTTCTATTGTTTTAAGCCAACAAGTCTGTGGTACTTGGTTACAGCAGCCCTAGAACATTAATAGAGCGATCAGAATGCATTCTTATTTAAATGTATCTTTTAGAAATTATAATTAAACTATTGTAAAAAAGTTCATTCCATTTGAAACGCTTTAGATTGATACCACTCTGATTAAGGCAATGCCATAAGAATAACATCTGTTGACAACTGTGTATTGTTCTCATAACAAAAAGTAGTAGTAAATGAAATCAATATTATTTTGTTTTCTTGGAAAATGTGAAATGTTTTTTTTTTTTTTATTTCCTAAGTACTATTGTTAAAATGATAGAATTGAGATAAGCCACTTAAGCACCTGTTTTTAAGGAGAATGCTGTTTAAATAGATTAATTCAGCCAGAGCCCTGGAGATACTTATGAAATTCCCCCATTTAGGATAAACAGCTTCAGTATGGATTTTTGATAAGAAAACAGCTGCTCATCTAGAAGTCATAGTAGTAGCTAAAGTCTGAAAGCCTTGAGATTTGTCTGTTGTGGAAGATATGATATGCAAAGAACAGATGGTTAGCATAAATAATTCAAAATAGCTCTCGAGTCACTTCTTTGGGTAAAAACAATATGTTGAACTATGTTTACAAGGTTACTTGGAACTCTATATGTGCAAACTATTTCTATTTCCTTTCTGTGATTGCTTTCAGTTTAAAAACAAAACAAGAGTTTTCATTATTTAAGTGGTACTCCTTTACACTCAGAGAAGAACATCACATACATCATATAAAAGCATTAAATGTACATTATATGGCCAATCATGATTAAACATACCTAGGTCTCCAAAAGAAATTTTGTTGAGGCTACAATGATGTTCATTTATCTCACAAATAGATTCAATTACACCCTGAAGCTAATATCAATATTTATAACAATCAAAAATAAATAAATAAAACTGACTTTTGCATATAATTTTATAGTTTACATTTTTCTTCATACTTCATATAATTTTATTTTATATATAAAAATCCAAAATCATTCCATCAGTTAAGAATATACACGACTAGCACCATAGTTTTACGATCTTACTGGATACTCACATTTTATAGTGAAGTTTTTATATATCCCTTGTTAATTATTCTTGAAATCTCCATCTCTTTTCTTGAAAAAAAAAGAATTAAAAATTGAAGAACTTCTTTCCCCCTACTCCAATTTTTTCTGTCAATTACAGGTATGAAGAATTCCTTTTTTCCTGTCTCACAGAAAAATATATGCATATATACCTATTCCTGGGTCTATCCATGGCCACAAGCACTAAAACATGATTCATAATCCCTTTTCTCTTGGTTAATTACCATTCTTCATTATTTCAATCCTTTCAGGTGTGAGAATCTAGAACCTGTGACCCTTCTAATCAAATAATGTTAACCAGCCTGTTTATTTTCCTCAATCCTCCATTCTAAGTTTCTCTCTTTTTTCATAAAGTTCTTTAAAAAATGCATTTGTTGTGTGCACTTGTTTTTTACTCAATTATTCTTTAACTCATTTTCACCTACACATTACTAATAACTTTGTATTTGGCATACTTTCTCAGTCCGAAACATTTCCTGTCAAATAACTATTGTTGACAGTTGCCAGGAAGATGTAAGAATGATTTTTCTACTCTAGATCCTACAGAGGCTCTCAAATCTCCTCCAGAAACTCTCCCGTATCATTCTCTAACCAAGATTTATAAGTGTTAATAGTTTCTAACTCTACAAAGCAGACATCACCATCAGTCACTAATATATTATCCCAACCCCATTTCCAAGTTTCAGTCATGCTTCCTTGAACAGTAGATTCTATTCCTTCAAGATTACTACATTTCCACTCACCTACCAATAGCACTCTGTTCTCTTCTATCAGCATGCCATCATTAGTCAGCTACGTTACCAGGGCTGAAGCATATACATTTAGGCTTATGTGCTATAAATCAAATAGCATAATTGCTTGCCTAATACCAGAGAGCTATTCAGCTATTGTGAAATTTAGTAACTTTCTGGATATTTCATATGAGCATTGAGAGGGCCTGGGAACTATAGTATACATCTTTCCTCTCCAAATTTTACACATGTATTTGTATTCCATAGTCAACAGTAATAATAACAGTTTCTTGAACCAGAAACCCAACAGAGAAGCACACATGTAGGTACTGATACTGAGACATTAAAAAGAAGCTATGGATATACATCTTTGGAACTGAAGTACTTCAATTATTATTTCTCCATGTCCCCATAATGGTTAGCACATTAGCTGTTTGTTTGTTTCTGTTCTGGAGATGTCTCACCTTTAGGAGAATTTTCAGGAAAAATTTACATTTTGTATGTCTGAAAGAATAATTTTAGTCAACGGTGTTTCTAGAGACATACTTAACTCATTTAAAGAGGCTATTCTGTGAATGGAGTCTAATCACTGGGAAATTATCACGGGTGTGCTTAACTTTGCAATTTCTCTTTTAAACAAATGTAAGCAGGGTTAGGCCTAAAATAGACCCATTGTCGGAATAAACAGAATTATAAATTGTATGTTATCAAAAAAGCATCTCAGTGCCTCATTATGGATCCATTTTCTTCTTATTCCATTATCCCTGGGAATGCAAAGGATATGAGAATAATTCTGCAATGCTATCTTATCCACCACAAAGGCTGAGGCCAAGGAAGAGGAGAAACAAATGTTCCAGGTTTGGTACATCAGAACATTTCCCCCCAACTTCAACCCCTTCATCTGCAGTGATTATTTCAGCATTATGTTCATGGCTCAAATCAGAATTATAAGGGTCCGATCCATTACCTTTTCTGGAACATTTGGAAAAAAAAATTTTTTTTCTCTTAGCCTAAGATGGTAGGATAGAATTGTTATGATGCTGGTAGCCATTTTTGTCAATAGTTGGGGGAAAACTGACCAAGATGAAAGTCAAAACAAAGAAAAGAAGAGACAATAATTAAAGTGACAGATTCCTGATAAATTTAATCTGCTTTTTTGCTCAAAGCACATTCTGCCTAAAATGAAACTGTAGCCGTTTTCCTCTGTGTGTATGTGTGTGTGTGTTTTTAAATTCTACTTCATTAAGTGTCAATGCAACATTTTTAGTATGGAAAAAAGTCTTTTACCACAAAACAAATGGATAAATTGCCTTGTTTTGTAGCATTTTCCCTTTTATTTTATAATTGAGTAGTCCCTGACCATCACAGGAGTTAGCCTGGCAAATGTCTACTTACTCTTTGAGGGGTAGCTGAAGTGTTCACTTACCCAGAAGCTTTCCTCACTTCAACTCCTCAAAACACCAGCCTTCATTTTTCTTCCTTGTACAAATATCACCAGAGCCTACCTGTGTCCCATTTATATTAGCATCAGCTGTTAAAATCTGTCTTCCCAAATAGATTTTGAGGTCTTCAAGGACACAGTCTTCATCATTTTATTTCTTATGCTTACTCAGTACCTATTCCTCAATAAACAGCTACTGTTTGTAAATCATGCCTAAATCTCCTGCACCTTCTGCCTGGTTCCAAACACTATTCATTTCATCTTGAGACAATTTTAGACTTGGAATGAATTTAGAATTTAACTGGAATGGAATATACAGAACATGAACTCAGAACATGAACTCAAGACATCATATGGTTCATATTTTTGTCTCTACCCAGAGAAACATAGTGTACAGATGGAGGACAAGTGTTGAATTGCCTTCCTAGGCATGCAGACTTGCAGTAAACATTTACTTTTATATATGGTTCTTAGCAAATTAGCTCAGCAGACGTATGATGAGACACTGACATAGTTCCTAAATCTTAAATTCTGATCAATTAGTCATCGAAGAATGGAAGGAAAGTGTTTTTAACTGTGAGGGCAATTTACCCCGCAAGCAGTATCACTTATAAAATGCATGAACAGGCTCACTATACTTAGGTACTATGAGGGTAAATATGGCATAAGCAGCTACAATTTTTACAATCTTCCCATGGACTTAGTGATTTCTGACGTATGTGTTACCACATGCATTCACTTCTTCGACTGCATACCAGGATGATCTCTGTAAAATTCTACTATTCAAATTGATGTACCATTCTTTCTCACCAACAGTATTATTAGACCTGTTCAGACTTTATTGCTGATGTGAGATGAAGTTATCACTGCCATGTTATAGAAATAAATAGTACTTTAAAATGTTGTATAATTCATTAAAGAAAATATATATTTATTCGACAATGTTTTGTTTAAAAAAATTGTATTGGATTCTCCAAAGGAACATGGATGGGGTGGAGTTAAGATAAAAAGAGAACAAAGAACATTTTTAAAAGACACATATTTTAAATGTATTTCTCTTTCAAAAATCTATTTCTTAGAACTTCAACTAACTAGATTGCTCTACAGCTTTCCGCCCTCCTGGGAAGGATTTCCACATCCTAGAATGTTATTATCAAAGCTGGCTTGGAATTTAAAAACGCTAAGAAGTTCAAGCATTGTTTTAAAAATTGTTGAACAGATGTAATTTCTCCTTGGAGACCTCACTGATGGTAAATACCTTGTATTTCATTTGAGAACTTCAAAATACAAGTATGCATTTTTAGCATAAAGTAAGATATCATGAAAAAAAATTATCAAGGATGGAATCTAAGGACATGATGGTACTTTATCTGTTGCTGCTCTTACTGCATAATTAGAAATACATTTCAAACTGAAACATTGGTGAATATTTTTCACTGAAATAAGACTATCCAATCATAAGTAGCATAATATAGTGCAAATTGGCATTTATAATAAATACGGGGCTTGAGGGCATTTAAATACAATTGCTAATTGCATTATATGAAAGCAATCTTTTTAATTAAACTGTTAAAATGTTTCGGTATACAGATATCATTTCAGATTTGGTATTAATTTGAAATAAAATATGAATTATTAAAACAAATTGATATTGAGTAAAAGCTATTTGAATCTTGACTTGATGAAAGATACCTCATCAAGACTTAAAATGTCAGGAAATACTCTCTAGATAAGTAAGATCCAAGTTGATTTTGTCATTCTGTGCAGAGTAGGTTATACCTAAAGTGTATATAAAGCAAACATTAAGAGGAAAGTTTAAAAACAGATATTGGTGTGCCCGGGTGGCTCCGCCAGTTAATCCTCTGACTCTTGATTTCAGCTCAGGTCGAGATCTCAGGGTCATGAGATCAAACCCCGCCTGGGGCTCTACAATCAGTGGGGAGTCTGCTTGAGATTCTCTCCCTCTGCCCCTCCTCCCACTCAAGATCTCTCTCTCTCTCTCTCTCAAATAAATAATCTTTAAAAAATAAATATTAAGGGGCGCCTGGGTGGCTCAGATGGTTAAGCGTCTGCCTTCAGCTCAGGTCATGATCCCAGGGTCCTGGGATCGAGTCCCGCATCGGGCTTCCCGCTCCTTGGGAGCCTGCTTCTCCCTCTGTTTCTCTCTGTCTCTCATGAATAAATAAATAAAATCTTTAAAAAAAAAATAAATAAATATTAAGCAGGATGATGTAGAAATTTGAAGTTGCCATATAATGGAATGAAAAGTAGGGTATTAAGAAATATTTAGCCTGTAAAAATAAGACTCTGTGGTAATAAATCACTTCAGTTCAAATACTTTAAAAATCAAATGGAAAAGATACTAGGATTCATTATGTGTAGCTCCAGAGGACAGAACTGGTGTGAGTGGATAGAAATCCAGTATATATATATTTGTGGAATTTAGTGGGAAACAAATGTAATGCTATCCAAAAGTTGAAGTGGCTATTTTCTTTTTTTTTTTTTTTAAGATTTTATTTATTTGACAGAGAGAGATAGCGAGAGCAGGAACACAAGCAGGGGGGGTGGGAGAGAGAGAAGCAGGCCTCCCGCCGAGCAGGGAGCCCGATGTGGGACTCAATCCCGGGACCCTGGGATTATGACCCGAGCCGAAGGCAGATGCCTAATGACTGAGCCACCCAGGCAAAGAGCATGAGGAGTCTGATCACCTTAGGAAGCTCACCCATCAATGCTCAGAGTCTTATATAGGAGGAATTCAAATACCGGATGGGTAGGACATACTATTTTATCTCTAATATATTTATCCACATTGAAAGATTGTGAAACTCTGAGGAGATTTCAGAGTCTGTCTGCTAAATACCCCAAAGTATCATCTATCTCACAGCTTGTGCTTTTCCTTGCATTAATTTATATAATCCACAATCTTAGTACTTAGAGACTCTTTGAGAATAACAAGTAACCCCTCTTAAAAATGAAATAATTCTGATAACGCTTCAGAACTGTCAGTTGTTAGACATGAAGCATGGATTGGTTCAAGCTAGTTGTCTTCCCTCTGAAACACTGACACCCACTGAATTTGATGCTGGTACTGTTCCTCTAGGCAAAAGGAGTTTTGGCCTGCCAGGACCATGGGAAATGTTTCCTTGTTCAAATGAGAGACTGTTCTGTCAGTCTGGGTCTCTGAGGAATAAGGAGCTGAGGACAGCTGACTTACAGCACACATGTAGTGCAAAGGAAAAATAAATGTATGTTGTTCTAGAGGTCTGAGAATCTGAGATCATTTGTTACCTTGCCTGTTCTTACTGATATGAACTGAAGAGTACTGTGGGCCTTACGCATTTTCAGAAGCAGACTATGTCCTTGGGTGTGGAGAAGAAATGATGAGCTCAGATTTGGTGTATTGGTTATACATGAACTTAAAAATATTATTTTAAAAGGCAGGTGTATGCTAACCATACTTCCAAATATGTTTGGGCCAGGCTTGCAAAGCCAAGAAAAGGATACATCCTTTCTCTCCAACTTCCATACACTTTGCTTCATGAGCATTTGCTTCTAAACCCAGAACAAAATTTAATGCTACAGTTATACCATGTACCTCTATCATGAGCCTTAAGGACTTACAGGAAGAATGGAATATTAAGATAGTATTTTTCTGTGGGAAAGTTTACATTAAGACAAATTGTAATTAGATAATCACTTAGAGCAGAACAAGAGGGTAAGGAATGGCATCAGGCTAAAAAGATATCCTAAAATATTTGTACTTAGGTGGTTAAGTTTAACCATTGTCTAGAGCAAGACCAGTCATAGCCTAAAATAATCTTACAGGTGAGCTGTTTTCATATAGGGCTAAGTTAGGGCACATTATTTTACTTAATTGGTTATATTTAAAAACACAGAAATCATGGAATGTTATTTTAGGTATACCATGAATGAAGAGTAAAAGGGCAATGCAAATTTCTAAAATCAATATGGAACTATTCTCAAATTCCAGGGAAATCCTAGTGTGGTTTATGACAGGGTTCTGCTATTTTCCCTGTTCTGTTAAAACAAATGAACAACAGTCATTAATTAAGAAGACACCATAAAAGACAATTTTAGTCCATGATGCAATCAGAATCCATAAAGAACTCAAGGAGTACAACAATAACAGAAATACTAAAACAAAGTGAAGTCCAGCATTTATTAAAACAAACAAACAAACAAACAACAACCAACCTCTATGTGTGTGTGTGTGAAAATTGAAAAAGAGGAATCTGACTTACTAGCAGATTATGTGAAACACACTTAGAAATTCTGCTCACAACTCAATGTGTGTGAAAAGTATAACATAGATGCCAAAATGTCAACAGGTTCTTAGTCTGCATTATGTCCAGAATAAAAGAGGTACTTATTTTATTTTATTGTACATTAATGAAACCACATTTATAGCACTGTGTTCAGTTCTGATTCTGACAAACTGAAATTATCGCAAAAGGATTATGAGGACTGTTAAGGATTTAGAAATAAAGAGTCATCTAAGAGAGTTGGAATATTAAATTTGCTAGAACAAATACACAAAGAAGATGTGATAGTTGTATGCAAACAACATCTTGCAGAAAACTGGAGAATAAATAAAATTTCAAAATAAATAAGAGCAATCTTATAATTAGAGCCATGCTCTTCAGCTTTGGGATACACCAAGCTCCCAGTCATTGGACAGAGAAGTTAAATAATCAACACTAAATTGTATGAGGCAGGGGATTTTTCATTAGATAGAAAGCTTGACAAACAGGCCACTTCAGTACCTGTCAGTTTTAAGAGTTGAGGCATGTCTTTATGCTTCAGTGGTGTTTGGGGAAACTTATCTTGTTATTCTATGTGTGTTATCTTGCATAACCAGTGCGACAAATTTGGTCAACCTTCCTAGGATGATGCCCGTTCAGAGTTCACACAACACAGCTACCTGACAATCTGACATAACACCACACATTTGTTTTGCTGCCAATTAACTTCAAGATCTTTCCACTAACACTTTGTCAACTCCTTAAATGAAGCACTGACTTTTGCCAAGAGAGGGTTATTTCTTCTTCACAGCTAGCTGTTAAGATGATACAAGCAAGATAACAAAAATTAAACGAGACTCTCGGTGACAGGCCATTTAGCTGTGTGGCAGATCTATGTGAAGGGTACAGGCTTTACTACAGGAGCACAGAGAAGGTTGAAGGAACTCTTGGTTAAACCAAAGGAAATTTATCTCTTTTTTTTTTTTTTAAGATTTTTTTTATTTATTTGCGAGAGAGACAATGAGAGACAGAGAGCATGAGAGGGAGGAGGGTCAGAGGGAGAAGCAGACTCCCTGCTGAGCAGGGAGCCTGATGTGGGACTTGATCCCGGGACTCCAGGATCATGACCTGAGCCGAAGGCAGTCGCTTAACCAACTGAGCCACCCAGGCGCCCAGGAAATGTATCTCTTGCACACAGATTTAATACTTGCTGTGAGGAATTTGGTTATGGTCCACAAGTTTGCAATTATCAATGTATATAAAATCTTGAATTATCATAACAGTCATGAACAAATTGATTTTTTAGAAAAAGTCAGAGAGAGAGAAATACTGTCATTATAATTAGTGTTACAGTCTAGATTACCACCTTTAGAAGTAATTAGAGCCTTGCGGACATGTAGCTAGCAAATATTAAGAGTGACTGAAGGCACTCTGTATGGAATTCAACTCACTCTAAAAAATTTTCTCTTTTGGCTCTAGAGCTTTCCATCATTCCATAATGAAATAAGCAGATGACATATAAAATTCACTGTGGGCATTTAGGTGAATTTAGGACATGTGGAATTAGTTATCAATATCATATTTCATATAAATATATATAACACACACTGATGATGTCATTTTCTGTGTCTATCTTAAGCATTGCCTACATGTGTTCAGTTTTGATCATAAGGGGCTTATTGCAACCTCTAGATCATATCTTAAATTCTAACTACCATTTATTAGATGTGTTGAACAAATTACAGCATGTGTTAGCCCTAGCTTTCTTATCTGTAAAATGAAAGCCAAGTACAAGCATGATATTAGTATTTTGCAGGGTTATTTTAAAGAGTAAAGTGCATAAGGTATAAACTGTGTCTAAATGGTCTATATACTTTCTATGAAATCCATTAAATAATAAATTCAGAAAATGTAAGAAATATTTATCATATTTTCTTAGAAAGAGCAATCAAACTGAAAGTCTCATAATATTACTTTTTTAAAATTAGATAAATAAATCACAACACCAGTATCCATGTTTCTTTCCCTTACAGCGAAATGCCAAGTATAGTCTATTCTTATATGTAAGTCAGCATAGGCTACGTTTTTCCAACATAACAAACATACCAAAATACTGCTAGACTTCACGAAAAAGATTTATTTCTTGCTCACATCACATATCCATGACAGTGTGGCTGGGGTTATAATGCAGATTGTCCCTTCAGTGACACAAACCGTCAGAGTCTTTACCATCTGAAACATCATCAATTGCTTTGGCAGAGGAAGCAAACCTAACAAACTGTGTCTGGCTCTGAAGGGTTTCCTCTAGAGAATGACATTGTTTGCTCTTCCATTTCCTTTATCAAAACAAGTCACATGGCCATATCTAACTTCAAGGGTGATGCAAGGTCAATTCTTATGGGCCCATAAGAATGAGAGCCAGAAATATTTGCTGAAGAGCACGAGTGACAACTTTATATTACATATCAATTTCATTTGGCAATTTGGAAATTTTGCTATATACTTTAAATACCTAATTTTAAAGATTTGATGACCAAATAAAAATTGTATGGGCTATACCTTGACTTATGTTAATTTCTAATGTTCTACCATTAGATTATGTGCATGTATCTAAAAACCTAGGTTAAAATTCCACATACTGCTGTCTTCATTTACCAGTGAAATAAGTGATGAAGCATTTCATGTAAAAGACAACAAGATTAACTCTGCATCCATATAAAGAGTTGATTCATTTGCTTTAGCAAAATGATGAAATTTTAAAATACATGGCTCAATCTCTGAAAAGGGATGAACAGAATTACTTTTTAGTTTGTCATAATAAGGGAATACTGTCAAGACATTATCTGTATACAATGGAATAGTTAATGTACAAAATACTGAGTATATGACATTAGAAAATTTTAACAAAGTCTATGTGAGCATTATGAGGTCACTGTAGAAGGCATGAATGCAGTGAGTGCTCAAAGCCTTTGTCCTGGCTTCCTACAGTTTATAGTTGACACAAATAACCATCTTTATCAAAGTGATCCAAAAGGTAGCATAAAGCGCACACAACCTTGGAAGGTCATCACATATATTCTTATAAAACTGACCATACAGTAGCAGTAAAAATTCTCTGAACACACAGTATTATTTATTAATCTCTCTTTGCCACAGTCTATGTCTATATGAGAAAACAAACAATAAAACACTTAATGAAGTCACCACTTATTTCGTTTTTATTATACTGAATCAAAGCCTTGAATGATTTGTTTCAGACTAAGCCAGATAGATGACCAAATTATGAGTTCTAATAAATACTGACTACGATAGCTTTAGAACAAACACATGCATATATTGAGAGATAATTCTCCATAACAAATAAATTCAAACTGATGGAAAAAGCATTACATCTTTTTGTTCTGCATCTATATCATCTATCATCTTATTATGAGGAGAAATACATGGCAGTTCATGCTCTTATTCAGATTTGAGTGATAGAAAATAAGACAAAAAAAAATTCCTCAAAATACCTAGGTAAAAAAAAATACAATATAAGAGGCAAAGTATTTTTGTATTTTAGCATTGTTTTTTAGAGTATACCCCTTGAAAAGATGAGTGGTATTACAGTCAGTGACAGTGAATGAGGTAGATTGAAATTAATTCCTGGGCAATATCTGGCCACACATATATTTTGTTATCTCATTTGTCAGTCAATCAACATACATTGTGATGTACAGTGTTTGTACTAAATATAGCACACTTTACTAGTTTTTTGTGTAATGACAAGAAGAGATATGGTGGTCTCTGTCCTCAAGAAACATTGAACTCTTTTTAGAGTTGGGATGATGACACTGATCTAGGTATGGAAATACATCAGGCAAGCTAGAACAGGTAGATTGCGTTTGGCAGAGAGCCTTTTGGGATCTAAATCGGGAATAGTTACATAAAACACCTGCTTGGCACTCTACAGCCATCTTATTTCAGATGATGTTAAAAAATTAATTGAAGTACAGAATAAAATTTGGTAATGGCAAAGGTGATATTCATAATATATTAAATATGATACAGCTAGGCATTGATGAATCAGAGCAGAAATGCTAACCAATCGGAACAGAGAGCAGTTGAAAACCAAATTGATTTTGCTATATCAGTCTTGAAGCTGAATATTTTTTTAGTGCTGAGGATATCTATAAGTTACAGTGTACCCAATAAAAGATTATCACAATAAATTAAAACATACATAGATATTATAAAACTCACTATAAAGACTTCATGTTATAAAAAGCTTATTTTCTTTCCCTTACTCTTGTAGTCCAATTACCAATCCCTTTAAAATAAGTACATTATACATATAAGCATATGATTGCCAAAAAAGCTTTACCCGATAGAAGGCAATACTATATGTGATAGTTAATTTAGAATGAGAATTTTTTATCTGTTTCCTTTAATCTAAATAAGGTAAGTGAATGAAAAATGAGGTAGCCAAAATTTTAGGAGATTAAATGACCTGCTAATGATCACATAACTTTTTACTGAAAATACGTGTTTATCTGATGATCAGGTATTTAGTTTGGACAAAATGGCGGGAACAGTGGACTGAATGTGTCAAAGTTCACATTCTCCTATCCCTGTTAAATAGAAGACTGTAGAATTTCAGACAGCAAGAGCAAAACATATATTCCCGCCTAAGATTATCCAGTTAGATGATATAGAATATGATGTTTTTAGTTGTATCTGAAAACCAATGGTGGCTGACATTTCGGGTGTTCACAAGTACTCGGTCTGGATCCTTTCCTTTTGTAACCGTATGGTAAAATGTCATTTCTCTGTTTCCTTTGAAATTAGGCTTGGCTATGAAATGTGATCAGAGGTAATGTGAAATGTGAATTGCCTCCCAGCAAGTCACATAAGAGCCAGTGACAATTTACCACACTCTTTCCACTTCCTCCATAAGCAAACCACACCAGGTGGTCATCTGCCTTTCAGTCTTAATCCAGGAGTGCAAAGTGCAAAGACCAGCTAACCTGTGTGGGCATGCAGGAAAAGCGAGAGGTGAACTTTGTTGATGGCTGGCATTTTAGAGATCTTTGTTATTGCAGTGTTACCAAGCTGATGTTGACTTATACAGAAATGGGAGCCAGAAATGGAAGGGAGAGCTAGTGCTGGAGAAAGCAAAAGCCTACAGTTGTAACACTGACTTAGTGGATCATGAATGTGTCAAGGGCACTTTATCAGAGCTGAAATAATGATAATCCAGGTTAAGCAGTGGGGAAACAGCTAGTAAAACTGTTGCCTGTGGTAACTGAGGATGAAAATCATGTACCCAATAAACTCGAGGTGCCAGGGAAAATGTCAGAAAATAGAATGTTAGTTCTGTCCAATGACTGCTTTTGGTAAGGTATGGCAAGGGAGTATTATCCTCTGTCACAGAGACACATGGTTCCTGGGTGAGGCTGCACTGTCAGCCCAAGTCCTGGAGTGAAGAGACATAAAGAAGACTCTGTAGCCAACTTAAAATGGACAATTGGGATGAGGAAAAAAATAAACTGCAATGTCGTACTTCAAAGCAAATTTTTGATTGTGCATTTTTGTAGCATTATCTAGGTTTTCTGTCTGATGTGCTATCTCAAACTTAGAAAAGAATTTGTGAGTTTTGAAAGCAAAAATAAAAGGGACTGAATAGAGAAGCAATGAATCAAGTAGAGTTGAAAGAGGCAATTGCTTCTCAATTCCCAATATTAAAACAATGCCCAATTATAAGTCAATCCCATAGCAAATATAAAATTTAGTGTCTGGCCTCCATGTTTTTGTCATGCTCAAAAAATAGATGAATTAGTCTTAGGAAATATGCCCAGTAAAAGGTGTAATACTCAGTAAATATTCTTAATTGGACAAGGCACAGATAAAGAAGTCTAATAAATTCCCATGATTAAATGAGAGAGGTAGGAAGGGAAATAAGATGAAAAAGAAGAGAAAAATAGCAAATATGGAAAACAGCTTTAGGGCAAACTGTGGATGTGGCTATTGGTCCATGGAATTGATTGAATTCAAGTGGATAAAAGACCAATAAGTTTTTACATAAGTTGTACTTCCAAAGAAACCATGACTCCAGGTATTTAAAAAAAAAAAATCTGAAATTTAAGATTTCAAATGACCTTGGGTTCTTAATGTTTGGGCAGAAAACAGACTGAGAAAGCTGTTCCTTAGTCACATTTTCCAATTCTCACCTCACATGTGGCCAAGGAGGAAAAGGAATAGAAAGATCACACATATATTGGAATTTGGAAATAGTAGACAAGTGAGCCACTCCCAGAGAGAAAAATTGAGGACAAATCAAGGAATAGTCACCCCTAGGTTTGAGGCCCTCAAAATGTCTTCTGAATAGAATTTCATAATTGCTACCAACAGTTTGCTTTGTGTTCCCTGTTTTCTCCCTTTCTGGGTGGAAGTGCTTACTATAATTCTCCTGGTTGATTCTACCTTGGTGTATGGTATGTCTGGCATACATGACTTGCTTTTGGGTTCATGTCTCTGTAAAAAAAAGAAACCACATCTAGATTGAAGTACGATGTTGCCAAGCATCACTTCATTGAACTGGACCCAGTAATAGATGGGACTTATGTTCTGTCTCTCATGGGGATGGGGTATGTGTGTTCTGCCTCTGAGAAGAGGAGGAAATTGAATATCTTAGTGATCAGAACAAGGGAGTGTAGAGTCATTACAGTTTTTTAAATAAATATTAAGGATCTCTTTTAAGGAAAAACCCTCTTTGAGGCAAGCAAGGATAACTCATTTTAGCCAATGAAATTTAGCATTTGTGTTATGTATCACTTTCTGGCTAAGCTTTAAGACTTAGTATACACATAGTATGCCATGTTTTTTTCCTTCTTCATGGTGATCACTTTTCCACATGGGGGTTGGTCTGTCAGCCTGAGTCTTAGAATGAAGAGAGAGAGCAAAATCCTCAGCAAACTTGCAATGGTCAAGTGAGGAATAAATATATTTAATATTATAATCCAAGGATATTTTGGGCTTCTTTATTATTGCAGTATTATTAGCCTCTCCTGTATGGCAGATCATCTATAATTGGCTGCACAATGGAGGAAGTTTATTGGTTCATGTAACTGAAACTAAAGAACAGGTGAACTTATAGCAAGAGTGATTTAACAGTCCAAGGATATAACCAAAGAAATACATTTTCCACCTTGCAGGGCTCAAACAACTCTTATGGTTGCAAGACTCTCTACTAGTCTTATGACTATGTTCTTCTTTCAAATCTAAAGAAAAATTAATGAATTCCCCACAGCTATTATGGAAAAAATAGGAATCTTTTATCTCCTTCAAATACTCCCAGGAAATATATTTCTGGGTCTCATTGACCCAATTTTTCATGTGTCTTAAGCTGATCTATGTAGCTAGGGGAATGGATTCTTGTGATTTGCCTGCATTAATCAGACAGCATCTGGATCTCAGTATGAGCTGAGTACCATACACTGCAATACTAAGAATGGGAATGGGGGTTCCTCAAAGAAAATTTGGGATACTTTAGTGTCAGGGAACAGGAATGAATACTGAGCAGCAAACAGTAAGATTTTATTAAAGATTATAACATGTAAACTGGACAGTTAGTTAAAATTCAAATTTTTTATTCATAGATACTTATTTTCTCTGGAAAATATTGTGCTTCTTTTTTTTTTTTTAAGATTTTATTTATTTATTCATGAGAGACAGAGAGAGAGAGGCAGAGGGAGAAGCAGGCTCCCAAGGAGCAGAGAGCCTGATGCGGGACTCGATCCCAGGACCCTGAGATCATGACCTGAGCCGAAGGCAGATGCTTAGCCACTGAGCCACCCAGGCGCCCAAATATTGTGTTTCTATAAACCTATAGTTAACTATCATCTAAGGGAGAAACTATTTTGGGGAAAATTTAATAATAGTCTACATTTTAAAAAAGCCAAGAGGAAATAAATAATTATTTTTTAACATTTATAAATCGAGTTAACTCAACTTTTATAGTACATACATTTTGCCATGATAGCATTAGAAAGTTTATCTATTTTTCAGATGAAGTGTCAAACGGACAGTGTTTAGAAGTAACACCTAGACAATTTCCACTACAAGGTGGCCTCTAGCTGCCATTCTTGGTTTATCAAATGAATATCCTTACATTTAATAGGACATGATTCGATAAAGATTTATGTTGACAGCATACAATACACCTTAGACTGCCCACACACCAGGTGATAACACAATTTCTCCAAAGAGTAAAGATGTTATGTCAAAAAAATTCTAAAGGATTTGTGCTCTATGTAAACCAAGCCCTTTATTTTTATTAAGATTAATTATTAATTAAAAATTAGTACTTGTATTATTATATTCTATAGTTATAGCTTAAATCATTAAATTTCGTATTTATCCAAAGAACAATTAAGGATAATTCAGAATATTATATGAAAAATATACTATATTGCTACCTATGCAGTAGTTCTTTATTTTTCTGCTAACTTTAGTAAATTGTTACATAATTCAAATCAAAATAAAATTGGGGTTTACTTATTTAGATGTATCTGTAAAACTGTAAGCACTTCCAGTTTTTTCATTAGGTTAGAATTATTGATCAAGACCTGGGTAGAATTGGTCTCTAAGTAATTGGCAACAAAATTGTTTTTATCTAATTAAACAAAACACATAAATCAGTTTGTTTGGTTACTATTCCTGTGTGTTTCATTTTTTTGTCTGCATCTATATTTCCCCATGTCTTTCCCTATATCTTTATCCTATCTCTATTCTTTCACTACAATCATTACATATATATGCCACCATTATTTCTTATTAAACAGCATTAATTTATTTCTGAAAATATTAAGGTAGAGAATGAATTTATTTAAATATAGTTCTTACAACTAAAATTTTCTCAGGTTGCAAGATATGGAAAAAAACATATTCTATTTTGAAATTTTCTAACACTTTTTTGGAAGGCTGTAAAATGTATTTTACAGGACTTGTATTACAGAACAAAATGAATCATATATAATCAAACATATAAAATGGCTAAGCATTCTACACTAATCTGGTCTAATGGTTTAATTTTATACTTGGTGATAATAGAAAACACACAAAACAGAAAGGTATTTATAAACAAGTTATCTTGACCCGATAAAATCTGCGATTTATTTTCTTCCTTTTTGTGTAGTAATTGATATTAGCACTCCATATTGTTACTATATACTCCTATACACATTTTCACACTTCGTGTTGTTATCTGTGTTTAAGGAAGAATTTTGTATATTTTGATGTACATTCTAATCTGATAAAATAAATACAAACTGATTTTTTCTTCAGCTTTAATAAAAATGTATTTTTGGTATATTAATTATTTGCATTAAAAATTGTCAGGTTCAGTTAAATTAAGTATTTGAAGTAACCTAATCATCATTCTTAATCATCAGGCAAATGAAATAAATTGGTGCATTTCCTTACAATCAAAGTACTTAGAATTAAGTTTACCAAGTTATAGGAGCCTGTGGGTGGGGAGAACATTTGAAAACCTTTTCCCAATGCAGTATCTGCCTCATTACTTCTTATATTTTGTTTATTTCTATGAGGCAAAAAAAAATAGAGGAAGTTTTATTTCTCAAAAAAGCTCTTCTCAAAACTGTCAAATATGCGCTTTGATACATTTTACTAGTGTTAAAAGGAGTCCAGTAAAAACAATATTTTACCTATTGTTTCGTTCCAAGTGTGGGTAAATGAAAGTGGTTTTATTGAAGATGTAATGTACTAGTAAAAAGTTTGGGTTAATTCTTTATACATTGAAATTGAAAAAAAACGCTCAATATTATCTATGATGAATCAGAAAATTTACAACAAAATAAGGCCACTCCTCAAATTAAATATGAATCAGCTAAATATGCTGCATACCAACTGGAATAATTAAATTGGAACAGATAATTAAATACAAATTTTTTCAATATTAGAAATAGTTTCAGAAATATCATCCAAAATATAGATTTATTCCATAAATTATTGTTTTCCTAACATTGACACAATTGAACCAGTATGTTAAGAATCTGGTTTTAAACCTTAGTTGGGCAGCCCACATATGAGTTAAGATTAAAAAGTCTGATTTCTTTTTTTTTTTTAAGTGGTGGCAGATGGTGGGGAGGTGGTGATGTTGGTAAAAATTCTGACTTTAATTAGCACTAGCTTTTAACTAGTAGCTCAAAACCTCTGGCCACTGAATGTTCCTGATTAATTTTTGACCAATTACATATTGAACTGAATATACCATGTAGCCAGACTCTGGAGCAAGGAATCATGAGTCTTTAGCACTAGTGAAGCAATTCAGACCCTCATCCACCACACCAGCCCTGCTTCAGCAAAGGTACCAAAGCCCTGACTTGGAATAGAATAGATGAACTTTGCTTATTCTTTTTTATTTATTTATTTATTATTTATTTTTTTAATCACTATCATTTTTTTCATTTTTAACTTTTTGGCTATTTAGATAATTCATTTCAAGAAACAATAAGCTGCAACAAATATAAGGGCTTATTTATTTCTTTGACAGTTAATATATTTTCTTCCAATAAATAAGATCTAATTTCTCATGAGGAAGTAAGAAAAGAACTCACTGTAAATCTTAAAAATGAGAGAAAGCTTAAATGATACTTCAACATTTTGTAATTTTCAAATTCTGCCAAAGATTATTTCTTGAAATTCCAATTAAATACTTCATTAAAGAAGTACTTATATGTTCCATTAGTGTAGGTACCTAGTCAAAAATATGAAAAATAATCAAAAATGCTTTTTCGGTTTTCTTTTAAGGCTCTGTGTAGCTCAGAAACTGACAATAAATCTGTTCATTTAAAACAGAGTTTATCAAACTCAAAGATAATTTTCAATAAAAATAACACCAAGGCTCAAATTTCAAGTCAACAGGAATGATGTCAGATTAAACCACATTCACTATGAAGAACTAGACAACCAATGTGTAACTACATTCTTTAAAAAGATGACTGAGGATGGGGACAAGTGGGGAGGCAGGCAGTGGCGACCTCTGGAAGATGCAATCTTTTCTCTCTGCTGGTCACAATCTGGAAAAGGCTATCCTCACTCTGGAAAGAAGCCCTAGAACAACTCACGCCGCTGCTCCGAAAGCCCCGGGACACGCGCCTGGCTGCTCCCGGGACCCCCGCAGCACCGCGCTCCCGGCCTGCGCCAGCATGCGGCTTAGACCCCCGCTAAGCAGGGAGAAGCCGGGGCCTCACTGCCCTGGCCGCTGAGCTGTGCCTATTCTTATACTTAATATAAATGGAATCACATAGTATATATACTTTTGAGTTTGGTTTCCTTTCTTCAATCTGATACTTAAGACATTTATTCCTAACATTCTGGGTAGATCATGCATGCACTTAGCTTCATAGAATACCATGACTTTTTACTCTTTCTGTCTCAATAGGCATTTTGGTAATTTCCATTTTCAGAGTGTGGAGAATAATGTTACTATGAACATTCTTGTGCATTTTTGTGTATTTATTGTGAATATGTACATATTCTAAATTTCTATCTAGGAATGAAATTGATGGGTTAAAGGATATGATGTATTTGCCTTTAGTGGATGCTGGCAGATATTTTTTTCCAAAATTAATTATACAGCCGGCATTATTATGTAAGAGTTCCAGTTGTTCTAAGTTCTCACTAGTTATTTTTTTTCTCTCTCTCCTCCCTTTACTCCCTCTCTCCTTTTCTTCTTCTCTCTCTCTCTTTTTTTTTTTTTTTTTTTAATTTTAGCCATTCTGGTAGGTGTGTAGTGCTATCACGGGAGACTTTATGACTCTATTTTCTGATTACAAAGTTATTGAACACTTTGTCATATCATTATTTTCCATTCGGAGCTCCTCTTTTTCAAGGTATTGAAATATTTTGACCATTTCTTTATTGATTTTTAATTGATTAGAAGGATTTCTGTATATATCATCCATACAAGTTCTTGGTTTGACAAATGTATTGCAAATATGTTCTCCCTTTACATAAATTACCTTCTCATTTTTAATGGTGTTTTTGATTGAAGTTTTTTTTTAAATCAATGAATTAACATATAGTGTATTATTAGTTTCAGAGTCAGAGTTTAGTGATTCATCAGTTGCATATAAAACCCAATGCTCATGACATCAAGTGCCCTCCTTAATGCCCATCACCCAGTTATCCCATCCCCCCACCCACCTCCCCTCCAGGAACTCTCAGTTTGTTTCCTATAGTTAAGAGTCTCTTATGGTTTGTCTCCCTCTCTGATTTCATCTTGTTTTATTTTTCCATCCCTTCCCCTGTGTTCATCTGTTCTGTTTCTTAAATTGCACATATGAGTGAAATCATATGATTGTAGAAGTTTTAAATTTCTTTCTTTCTTTTTTTTTTGTATTTTACAGTCAGTATTTGGGATTCACAACATTATTTTCAGCTTGATTAAATTTTAAACAGATTTCTTCTAGACAACAGGCCCCTGATCTCCCTTTTTGTCCAAAAACTTGGAATTGTAAATTCTTTCTGTGTCTCTTTTAAGATGTAAATCTTTTACAAACCATAATGTCTTTCCCAAGGATCTGGGAGTCATCACTTTGAAATATAATCATCCCAGAAAAAGGAGCTAGCTCATCTATCTTTCAGTCTCTGTGGGAAAGTAAAAGGCAAGCTTATATAAGGGACAATTAGCAAACACAGCTAGCCTAATCTGTTGACCAGCCTTCTTGCTCATGTCTTCTAGTACTTTTCCTTGAGGTAATCCCAGTGTTTTGAAAATCCTCCTGCCTTTTGTTTCAGAGGATTTGAGTTCAACGTCTCTTTCCTACTGTAAGTCTCTTTCCTTTATTACAATAGTCTTAAATAAAGTCTAACTTGACTATTTAACTTGTGGGGTACAATTTTTATTTTGTAGTTCATATAAATAATTATGATATATATTCCTGTTGTATTCACTATGTTATTATCAAGAAATATTTTTATTTCAGTTAATATATCTTGCATTACAATTTAATATTTTTTGGCTAATGTTTACATTACATATTTTTCCACCCTTTAACCTCAATTTATCTATGGCCTTAGCATGTCTTTAGTAAGTAGCAAATAATCTTTTATTGCTACTATTATTATTATTGCTATGTTATTTTAACCAGTCCTGTGGTCTTTTATTTAGAATATTTAATGTAATAAGAAAAATAAAATATTTAATATAATAACAATTATAGTGAGATTATATCTGACCTAACACAATTTATTAAAAAGACAATCTAAACCTTTCCCTTTACACTGTATTTATCTAATTGATCCAGATGATTTTTTCTCTTGTTTTCTACTTTATTGTCTTTCTTGGGGGGGAGGGGTAATCAAATAATTTTTATTTGATTTTCTTCTTCTAGATTTCAATTAAATAGTTTCCCTTATTTTAAAGTTATCCCAGGGATTATAATATATATCCTTGATTTATATCACTCTAATATCAGTTATATCTCTTAACACATCCTTAACAATGGCAGCACCTTGGAATACTGAGAATATTAACTCTTTACATTCATCATCCATTTTTACACTATTATGTTAAAATCCTATATACATATATATAATTTCCACATCACATTATTATTTTGTGCAGTTGATATTCACTTGTATGTACTTGTACATATTTGCTATTTTTAGTATTCCTCTTCCTCTTTGCATTTCCATGTTTTTACTTAGCATTTCTTGTCTGAACAAATTGTTACTTTCACCTTCATTTTTGAAAATATGGTGGGCTGGTATATAATTCTAAATTAATAGTTATTTTCTTTATTTTTAAAGATGTCAAAATCTGTTTGTTTTTTGATAAGTCAGACCCCTTGTCATTCCATTGAGAGTAATGCCATTTTTTTTCTCTAGGTATATTGAAAAAATATTTTTTGCCTTTTTTTTTTTCTGAACAGATTTTCTATGATGTGCCTGTGATTTTCTTTTTATTTATCTTTCTTTGTTTTTGTGTTTGCTGTGCTTTTTTTATCTGTAGGTTGAATGTGTAGGTTTTCAGGTTTGAAAAAATTGTATCCATTATGTCTTTGTATACTGTATATGCCATTTTCCCATCTACCCCTCTTGTGCCTCAGATTCAAAAATATGTTAGACCTTTTATGAATATCTCACTTGTGTACTTATCCAATATTTTGTTGTTGCTTTCTTCACTGCTTCCATCTTTGTCTATTCTGTTAACCTGTCTTCATATTCATTAATTTCATCATCCATTGTGCAAAACTCTTATTAAAACAAGACTTTGAGTTATTGATTTCGGATACTGTATTTGTATGTTTTAGAATGTCCTTTAGTCTACTTTTATGGATGCAAATCTCTGATGAACTTTTCAATATCTTCACCTACATGATCATTTCTTTCCTTTAGCTTTTGAACATTTTAATAATAATTATCCAAAAATATTTCCTACTAATTTCAATATCCGGATCATCTTACATCACTTGTCTGGTTTCTTTTCTCTTTGACATTAGCTCCATGGTCTTGTGTGCTCACATATATTGAAAATTAAGGTTTCATGTCCATCAAATATAAAAAGAACTGCAGAGATTTTAGAAAATGTTTTCATCCTCAAGAGGTCACCCTCTTCATATTTAACAGACACTATGGGGAGTTGATCTTTTCAGGATCAACTCCTTAAGATCAGGATGTAAACTGTATTAGTGCTGAGTTATAATTGTATAGGATTCAATCTACCTCTGGTTCTCCCCTGTTGTTAGAGTGTGGTCCTTCCAAACTTTGAATTATCCACCCTTTGAGTATTTGCTTCTTCAGGTCTATAACACTGCAAAGATTCAATTTTATCACCCAGAGGTTTTAGTTTATCTCTTTAGTCATATGCCCCTGGTAGGTTCAAAATAAGGCAAATGTCTTTATTTTTTTTATTTTTTTAAAAAGATTTTTATTTATTTTTTGACAGAGAGACAGAGACAGCGAGAGAGGGAACACAAGAAAGGGGGGGTGGGAGAGGGAGAAGCAGGCTTCCCGTGGAGCAGGAAGCCCAATGCAGGGCTCGAACCCAGGACCCTGGGATCATGACCCAAGCTGAAGGCAGACGCTTAATGACTGAGCCACACAGGCACCCCAGCAAATGTCTTTAAAGAGGTGACTGGCCATATATTTAAAAGCCTTCAAGTCAGTCACCAATATTCTTACTTTGATATACTGTAACTGCCAAATTTTCTTCTGGTTGCTTTGTTATGGAAAAGCATTTTCCAGGAGCTAATCCTACATTCTCAGCTTCTAACTCTGCCTTGAACTGATAAATGTGCCCCAGGGAAAAACAGTTGTAGAAACTGTGTCAATTCATCATTCTCTGTAGGGTTTTCCATCCTTGCCAGTTTTATTTTCAAACTCCTCCCTCTAGAGAGTTTTTGTCTTAACCTCTTGACAATCTGTGATAAATGTCATTCTGCTTTCAGAGAACTTTGAATAATTCCATAGCATCCAGCGCTATCTAAATTCAGTAAAAACCTTGTCTTAAAACTAAATGTCTTTAGGTCCATTGAATCTAGAATTTTGTCAGTCTGATCTCCACAACCGCTAAAAGTTTTGTTGGTTTTTCTTTCTTCCATCAGCTACTTTTTGTTTGGGTGAATGCACAGTCTTCAGCTTCTACTCTAAAGCAAGAATTGTCAAATGTTCACAGAATTAAGCACATTAGTGAATAGGAAAGAAAGAAGAAAGAAGAAAGAAAAGAAAGAAAGAAAGAAAAGAAGAAAGAAAGAAGAAAGGAAGGAAAGAAAAGAAAGAGAAAGAAAGAAAGAAAGAAAGAAAGAAAGAAAGAAAGAAAGAAGAAAGAAAGAAAGAAAGAAAGAAAGAAAGAAAGAAAGAAAGAAAGAAAGAAAGAAAGAAAGAAGAAAGGAAGAAAGAAGAAGGGAAGGAAAGAAAGAAAGAAAGAAAGAAAGGGAGGAAGGGAGGGAGAAAGAAAGGAGGGAAAGAAAAATATGAATCCCCAGCTTATACCTCCTGCCAGGAATCTTTTTCCGTTTAGTTTTGCTGCTTTTGTGATCTGTTATGTCTTTGAAGATACAATTTAAAAAATTATTCAGTTTTCTAGTTACTATCAATGGAAGTTTTACCGTACTTCAGCATACTATTCTACCTGGAAACAAAATCCAAATGCTCATTTGATGATTTTTATTTTAATACACTTTTCAAGGCAAAATAAAAATGGTAGCATTCCGGTGTGAATTCCACAATCAGAGAAGCTCAGAGGATTTCCTGGTCTAACCTATCTATCATACACTGTGCTATGAGATGGGAGTTGTTTGTTTCTTATTTTTATTTTTTTATTTTTAAAAAAGATTTATTTATTTATTTATTTGGCGGGGAGGGGCAGAGGGAGACAATCTTCAAGCAGACTTCCCGGTGAGTGTGGAGTCAGTGCAGGATTCTATCTCAGGAATCTGAGATCAAGTCCTGAGCCGAAATCAAGAGTCGGATGCTTAACTGACTGAGCCACCCAGGTGCCCCAGTTTGTTTGTTTTTTTAAATTTAACCCTCGGAAAACTATCAGGGTGCTGTATTTCATAATTTATCTAAAAGTGCTGTATTTCATAATTATTTTTAAACATCAGATGGTTTACATGAATAGAACATGATAGATGTCTCACACATGATATCTGAGTATTCTATTGGGAAAACTAGAAAGAGAAATTTGAGATTAGAAATTCATTTGGTTTATTCCTAGATATATTATTGTTTTTGGTGTAATTGTAAATGGGATTGATTCCTTAATTTCTCTTTCTGCTGCTTCATTATTGGTGTATAGAAATGCGACCAATTTCTGTAGATTGATTTTGTATCCTGTGACTTTACTGAATTTGTTTAACAGTTCTAGCAGTTTTTTGGTGGAGTTTTTTAGTTTTGCTAAAAAGAGTATCATATCATCTGCAAATAGTGAAAGTTTTACTTCCCCCTTGCTGATTTGGATGCCTTTTGCACTGTTGATGGGAATGAAAACTGGTGCAACCACTCTGAAAAACAGTATGGGGTTTCCTCAAAAAGTTAAAAATAGAACTACCTTATGACCCAGCAATTGCACTACTAGCTATTTATCCAAAGAATACAAAAATACTAATTCAAAGGAATGCATGCACCCCAATGTTTATAGCAGCATTATCCACAATAGTCAAGATAATGAAACAGCCCAGTGTCCATCAACTGACGAATGGATAAAGAAGATGTGGCATAAATACCAGGTGTTGTATGGAAGTGTTGAATGACTATATTGTATACCTGAAACTAATATTGCACTGTATGTTAACTAAGTGGAATTTCAATAAAAACTTAAAAAAATTATATATATATATGTGTGTGTGTATGTGTGTGCGTATATATATATATATATATATATATATATATATATATATAAATAATAGGAAAAGAAATTCATTAGGTTTTCCAACAATTTCAAGGGGATAAGGATCTTTGATTCTAGATAGTTTTTCCTGTTTACATAAATAGAAATATTACTAAAATTGAAAAGCATTATTTATTATGCACTATTTTGATCAAAATAATGTTAAGAAATCATAAATTCATTAATCCTTCTTATATCTATTTACCTATACTTTTATTTTATAATTTGGTGGTTCTACTCTGCAAAAAGATGATGTTTTGTTTTAACAATCAATTGTGTTGTTTCTTATCTGATGTTAGCTGCGGACTTGTCATATATGGTCTTTATTGTGTTGAGATATGTCCCTTCGGTGTCTAATTTGTTAAGGGTTTTTATCATGAATGGAGGTTGAATTTTGTTGGTACTTTTTAAGTATGTTTGGTTAAATTAATCACCAGAAGAATTATAATACCCAAGCATATAATTCTGACCCCTTGGCTAAACCTTTTTTGACCACTTGAAAATCAGTTTAACACTTTTGACTAAATACTACATAATTATACTCACCACACTCTAAGGATGTTAATTATTCTTTACTCATGTATTATTATATATACTTTTATCAGTATTTTTAATTTTATGTTGAGACATCCTTAATCTTTTATTAAAATTCAATGTTTTATGAAATGGAAGCTATTATAGGTTATGCAATTAATAAGAAACAATATTGAAAATGCATATAGGCACACATAAAAATTCAGAAATACAAAAACCAAAACCCACAAACATAAATCAAAATTGATCTAAATTTGATTTAAAAAATCAGTAGTTAAATGAAGTTGCACATTCATGAGATTCATGTTAACGTAAAGAAGGTATAGAACAAATGCTCTCTGCATTTCCCCTCACAAATGAAACTCAGGGACCACTAGAAAAGTCTAAAGAGATATCAGAGAAATCAGATGATAAGTTCTTATATTGAGAAAGGCAAAGGCTTTCTTTCTTAAATGACTAATACATAGCTCAAGAGCAGGCGAGGTTCTAGTGACGATAATGCATAGTACTACAAAAAGAACCATATATGCTTTCAGTAAAAATACTGAATCAGTGGTAATAGAAGTGAAATGGATGTCTATTTGAAGGAATAATAATAAAAAATTAAATAAAAGGCTCTCCAGTTATGTAATCATAGTCTCTTCCAAAAGGATAAAGTAGTCATTTCAATATAGTATTTCTTTTGGCAAAGTTTAAATGCTACATTAAAAGTTGTCTTACCTGATTCCTCAAAGTCACTGTTGTAGGCTTTCCAGGTTTCAGTTATTCGAAGAAGATTCTCTTCCATGGCTTGAATGTCCATGGAGGGGCAGTTGCATTCTGGGAATTTGGGACCACACTGACACCAGCAATCATTGTCCTTGCAGATAAACTCTCCCTCGGAATTGCAAGCAATGTAGCTCAATGCTGCTTGTACAAAACGTTCCTGAAGATAGTCTGGAAGGAGGACTTGTAGCCCTTAAAGAACAAACAAACAAACAAAAAAGCACATACTTAAAAAAAAAAGCATAACACATTTAAAATATTCAGTAAAGGCTAATAATTTAATATATAAGTCATGGATTGAAAATTATCAATAGAAAATTATCTAAGCCAGAAAAAAAAAATTATGTGAGCCTACAAAATTGCAAATATTTGTAATTCTTTTCAACATATGATGACTCTATGCACTGTTCAAGAATCCCAGAATTTATAGAGCTGTTTAAACCCTCAGATTATCTGATTTTTTAAAAATTTACTTAATTGCTCACTTTATTTATTTATTTATTTATGTTTAAGTTTTCCAGTTAGCATACAGTGTTATATAAGTTTCAGGTGTGCAATATATTGAATCAACAATTCCATACACCACCCAGGACACATCAGGACAAGTGCACTCTTTAATCCCCATCACCTATTTCACCCACACCCCTCTGGTAACCGTCAGTTTGTTCTCTATAATTAAGAGTCTGTTTCTTGGTTTGTCTCTCTCTTTTTTAGCCCTTTGCTCATTTGTTTTGTTTTTTAAATTCCACATATGAGTGAAATCATATGGTATTTGTCTTTCTCTTTGGCTGTTTCCCTTGTTTAGAATATTTGGTTATTTTTACATAATGTAGATCGAGCCTACCTTCCTAAACCTTTAAAAAGAGACACACACTTATTTCCCACCACTTGATTTCAAATAGTTTTCAATATTTTCATTTTACTTTCAAACTATCAGCCCACATTTACATAGATATCATAATACAATATGTTGTGGCATTGGTAAAAGCGTTACAGATGTTGATGGTAATGCTTACCTCATGTCATTAACAATACATAACTTATATGACTCTCTTGTTCAGGAGTGATCACTAAGATTGACTACAGGGAAGCAGATGGACTGATTTCAGTTGTTTCACAGTTGATGTCCTGGCCATGTTTTAAGACAGCCCTAGAGATAGGATTCATCACTTTTCTATATGTAAATTTAGTAATGTTGATGTCTCTTAAGAAAAAATTCAAAACTGAAGATGGGGCTATATGATTAATATTTAGGTTTCTTTACTGGTTTCACATTTATTATGATATTTCAAGAAAATATAATTCCAATTTCAGCATTTCTTTTTACATAGGAAAATTTAATAAAAAGCCTTAAGTATTCAAAGTGATCAGTAAAGAAAAAAACATAGAAGGAAAAATTTGGCCAGTACCTAATTGCTATTTATTACAAAACTGGATATTTACAATTATTTTTATCTATATCTATATAACTACATATCCTTAAAAAAAGAAAACTAACATTCTGTAGAACCACACTAAAAATAACAAGGTTTTTTTTTTGGTGGGGGAGAAGTCTGGAGACAGACCACTCAAAACCTTGTAATTTTTTAACCAGATCAGTAACATGAACAATATTGATATTGATACTTAGAGAGATAATATCCATTGCCTTGGTAGATAGGTCAAAGTAACTGGAGGCTCTCCTAGGGATTTTTTTTTTTTTTTAATGTACAAGAACAACAGAGTAAAAATACCAATAGGACTGTAATTACAGGTCTGCTTGGCGCTGAGACAATGCTTAGGGAAGCTGAGTTCTGAGCCTAGGATGTGCAATGAAAGGAAGCATCTGACAAAGGGCACTGGAAATCATAAATGATAATCTAATGGAAATTGCACAAGTAAAAATATACAAATTGGAGTTAAGAACTAATTGATGGATTTAATAGCAGGTTAGAAAGAGCTGAAGAGATAATGAGCAAACTGGAATATGCCAGAAAAAAATATTGAACACAGAATAGTAAAAGATAGCAGAAGAACATAAAATACAGAAGACAGTATAAAATATATACAGGTCATGACTGAAAGGTCTAAAAATATATTTAATGAAACCTCAGAATAGGAGGTAAGAAGGAAAAAAGCAATACTTGGGGAATAGATGCATAAGAAATTTATAAAACTGATGAGACATCAGGAAAATTGTAATTTGCATCACAGAAATATATGTTCTAGCAAGACAAACAACAAAGTGAAAATGACCAGCTGACCCGTGCTCTTCAGTGCTGCTTTGCTCTTGTACTACCTAAAGTATTGTGAGAATCTAAGGACTCCCTTGGACATGATAAAGTTGCCACCTAAAATGTTCATCATCTATTAAATAGACCAAGAGTAGGTGATCTGTTGCATTAAAGATATTTCTATTTTGAAATAAAAATATTATATTTCTTTATATACCAACAAAGCCTAATCCTGTTCAGAGCAGCAGGATGCTGCAGCACCTGGATTACAGGATGAGGGGCATCCTGCAGCACAGCCCTATCTTCCCTGGCAACTTCCAGTCTTTCACAAGCATATGAATTTGAAACTCTGGGACTGTAATGAGTTCAAGCCAAAGAACTCAAAATAAGCAGAAAGAGAAGAGAACCGAGGCGGGGGTCTGGGACTACTTCGGGGGTAGGACCTGGTCTCAATGACAGTAGAGAAACCTCCTCCCAAAGATAATGACATTGCCCCAGTGTCACTTGCTAGCTGCCAGGGGCCCAGGGATCGGCAGAGCTGCTGGCTGAGGAATCCCAGCTGGTGTTCCACTGCCCCAGCCTCCTGTAGGACTCTCTGGGCCAGTCCCAGGGGGGTGGTGGGCTATCTCAACAGGTGATGACCCCGCAAAGAAGAAGCACTGTTGCAGTCACTGCAAATGCTGCCATAGCTAGGATTTCAGGGACCCCGACCCAATATCCAACTGGTTGTGGGGATCCTCCGCCATCTATGGGCCAAGGCTCACCCATTCCAGGCATGAGGTCTCCCATGGATCCCCCATTGGGGATCACCACTGGATGAGGAACTCCAATGCACATGCCCCCTTCAGGATGTGGCCCCCTCCCTGGGGGATGCAGGCCTTCTTTGACCCTTGGCCACAGAGTTATGGAAGCAGCTCCACAAAAGCTTGGGCCTGATTCCCCAGGGCCATTTTATCACAGACATGTTTGTTTGTTATGCCCTCGTTCTTGGTTTCTCACAGGATTGTCTGGTTTCCCCTTCAGTGTCCCCTCCCCCAGGAATGCGCCCACCAAGGCCCTAGACTCATCTTGGCCCTCCTCAGCTCCTTGCCTGTTTCCTGTAAGGCTGTACATAGTCCTTTTCATTCCTTGTGGCCTGTGAAACTAGTTCATAATAAACTATTAAGAATATCAAAAAAGGAATAGAAAAGAAAATTTGTTCCAATACATCAATAGAGAAACAAAATAGGAAACAAAATAGTTTTATGAAGCAATATCATTCTGTTTTTATTATAAGCAAAAATAAATACATAGTGACCTATCATTAACAATTACATTAAATCTATTTGATAATAAACCAGTCGTTTGTCAATTTTGTTGAAATAAAACATTACGAACGAACTGATCTGGAAACGTATTTGTTACTCAATCATATGAATCATTCACATCTCAGTTTCTGGGAATTTTACCAAAAAGTTATTACCAAGACTCAATAAATGACTTTTCATTACTCCTTTACCTTTTCACTCAGAAGTACCTTGTTTGATATGTTAAATTTATAAAGGGTTGAAAACATTGGAATGTTATTAATCTCAAAACATTTTCTAATCCTTCCTTAAGAGTTACTTTTTTTTCATATATATTACATATATTGTCATCAATAATTTGGATGTGTAGATATGGCTTTTTCAATTTTTGAACTGCTTATTTGTAATCTAGTTGGCAAAACAGATCTCAAAGTCAAACAAACAGGTAAATCCAGCTTACTCACTGCCAGAAAACATTTGATTTAATTTTTTTAAGTCAGAATTAACATACTATGTGCATCCCTTTGACATCTCATTTCTGAATGTTAATTCTAATATAGTTAAATCAAGGAGTTTTGTTCTGAATTTGTTGCTTAATGTTTTTACTTTTAATAATTCTTATTGATGCTTTCTTTGCTCTGATAAAATTCTACTTTGAGACACCAGTGTTTCCAATTGCCACATACAGTGACCTAAAATCTTTTATACCCTTTATGTATCATGGTAGCATTGATCTAGAATCTAATGCTTTGCTTTTTTTTTTTTTTTTAAGTGGAGAAGGGCTGCTATTAAAGGTGGGGTTGAAAACGTGACTCAACCTAAATACTTAGACTATATATAGAGAGAGATGAAGTTTAAGAAAGAACACATGGGAAGTTGAGGAGTCTGATACTGATTTCCTGAGATTATCTTTGGAAAGGTCCTTGTACCACATGTATATAAATAAAGTTGTAATAGACAATTGAAAATATAAGCCTAGAAAATAGAAAAAGACAAGAAATAGACGTGCAGATATCTGCATTACTTACATAAATTGAAAAAAATATACACAATAATTATTCAAAAGAAAAGTGTTACTTCACTTATTCCTTTGTTAGTTTTTTTTCAAGATATATAGGAGATTGAGCTTTGTTTTTATAATATTCTGAAAACTAAGCACAGTGCTTCACAAACAGTAAAAATTAAAAAAATCATGTTAATAAATTTAATAAATCAATTAAATAAACATCTTTTTGATATAAATATTCTTTTTCCTTTTTGATGAAACTTAATATCCTGAGGGCAAGTTAATCTACATTTAAAAAGGAGTAAGCAATAGAGAATTACAAGTAATATTGGTAGAATGCATTTGTTTAAATTAGAAACAATATTTCAATAACTTTAAATCTAAGATTGATAATGAGAAATTGGATGGCATTTAAACTGTAAATTTTTAAGTACTTCCTTTGTAATTTGTTTACAATTCAAAATAGATGAGATTCATTCATTATTTATCATAAATTTAAATAACCCAAAGCTTTTACATTTTTCAAAATCGAAAAGTTGAGGTAATATGTGAGAATTTCTGGAACTTTTAAACATTCTTATGTAAAACCGAATAATGTAAATGCAGCTCTAACTTACGCAATTAAAAAAGGTAGACAAGAGAAAAGGTAGACTAGAGAAGAATAACAAAATTATCCCTTTGATCAGTCACCTTAGCTTAGACAATGTGTCATCAAAGACTTTTCTGAACTTCTTCAACTAGTACATGTTTAAATGTGTATTCATAACCTTTTGTACCTATATGAATAAGTAAGTACACACACCAATAACCTATTTGGGGGCAGTATATATCTGTTGCAAGTTATTTAGAAATCCTCTATTGAACTATCTAACAAAATATAGGAATAGAAAAAAAATAAATTATTACCATTATCACATAATCCATTTTTATAATGGGAATATAAATATTATGTTAATATATTCTCAAATATGTTTCTCTCAGAGGATAAACCCAGTTCTAGCTACCATATTAGGTTATATTTAAAATGTCAGCAGTTCACGCTACTGTGTACAAAAGTATGGTTACAACTTTTACTAGAATCTCAGGAAAAAGTCAAAACCCAGACAGACCATTGAAAAACTGCTACATATTGAGAAAATGATTACTCTATGGAAGTAAAGATATTATCATGATACATTTTCAATTACTATAGATTACTTATCTTAAGAAGTAAAGTGAATTTTGACATTTCCTTTATATGGTCTAGAATGTTAGTATCAGTTAAAAATTAGGAAATTAACCTTTTATGAGAATTTTAATAGCCTAGTACTGCATATACAGCTTGTTTACAACAACATAAACAACAAGATGAAGGAGAAGAAGCAAGAAATCACAACTGGATAATTATTATCCAGACTGATAGAGAATTAATGTAATTTTAGCTACATACCTTGCAACTGAATCTTATTCTCAGGACTCTGAACCAGAACAGAACTGACAGAATCTAGGTTGTCATAGTTACTGCAGCCAAGAGGACCAGTCCGTGTTTCTGTTACCTGACAAACAAAACATCAACTTTATTATATAAATCAGAGTTTACCATGTTCTTTTGGCTCAATGTGGTTGTCACACATTGATATTATACGTCTGATGGTAAACATCACTGAAAGGCCTAGGATCTGATACATACCAACAATATACACACCTAAGCACAGAGAAGACAAATAACTCCCTTTTTCTTCAATTCCATTTTCTTCCCTTTGGCCAGGCATAAATCTTTTGGGAAAATAACAGAAGCCCTCTTTGGTCAAAAGCATCACTCACCTAAGGTCATTGATTTTACCCGAGATATGACAAGGGCATGCTCCTTTAGATAGAGAGCAAGTTTTGACTCATATGAGAATTGTTTTTTGTTTGTTCATTTTTCCTCAATAAATCAGACCTATCTGTCAGGATTCTGTCTAAAAATGGATTTTATTATTTTATTCTACTTAAAAATTTATAATTTTCTTGTCTTACATGTGCCATCAAAGTCCAAACTCTTCTCCTTGGCTTCTATCTGTTCCATTTCTCCCCAACAGGCATAAATTGCTGTCCAGCTGGACATTCTTTTTTTTTTTTAAGATTTTATTTATTTATTTGAGACAAGAGAATGAGAGAGAGAGAGCACACGAGAGGGGGGAGGGTCAGAGGCAGAAGCAGACTCCCTGCCGAGCAGGGAGCCCGATGCGGGACTCGATCCCGGGACTCCAGGATCATGACCTGAGCAGAAGGCAGTCGCTTAACCAACTGAGCCACCCAAGCGCCCCCAGCTGGACATTCTTAATCCTATGCCTTTGCTTATACAACATCCTCCATACAACATCCTCCATCCTCATCCCTCTTTTCTCCTCTTTGACTAATTGATTTTATCTATCCTCAAGATGAAGCACATTTTCAAACATCTGCACCAAGTATTCCTTAATTACTTCCACTTGTATTTTTTTCCATTTTTATAAAGTTGTAGTTTGTAGTGCTCAGTTTTAGCACCTAAGTATGGAATCACATATTGAGGACTGATATTTCTAATGGGTGTCTTGGGAAGTATAATATCAGAAGATGAGGAGTTTAGTCAATTATGGGAGACTGGAAGTTTATCCTCAGTATGAGTTAAAAAAAACATATTTTAAAGCAGGAGAATATTGTAGTGATCTTTGTATTTTAAAAAGATACTCTCCACTCAACAACTAGAATGTTTTGCAAAAAATAATTCAGATAATTTCATTTCACCATTCACAACTCCATGATGGTCTTCCATCTTACTGAGGGTAAAAGCCAGAGCCCACCCTAGAACTAAAAAAATGTCACATTATCCAGTTATCCCTGTTACTTCTCTGAACTCATCCCCTCTCCTCTTTTCCTAGTTTACTTTGCCCCAACTACACTAGTTCTTTGCTGTTCCTTGAACATGTTAGTTATCCTCCTGCCTCAGGATTTCTGACGTGCTGTTCCTGTGTTTGGAATGCTCTTCCTCAAAATATTTTTAAGCTCACTGTTTCACTTCCTTCAAGTTTTTGTTCAAATGTCATTCTCTTAGGACTCTTTGGACTAACCTATTTAAATGAATACACCTCCCCACACTTCCCTCTTTCAATCATTATTTCTTTTCCTCCTTTCCTTGTTCTACTTTTTCCACAGTAGTTATCAGCTTCTAACATGCTGTATAATTTACTCATTTATCATGATTACTGCTGACACTTCTCATTGGAATGCAAGCTCCACAAAGTTCAGGAAATACTGCCTATTTTGTTCACTATAGTATCCACATCACATATTAGGTTCTTGTATAAGCCCATAGGCATTAATTAAGAGAAAGAGAAGGAGACAGTTTAAAGGGAAATCATAACAAAGAAGACATTGAGGCCGTTATCTAGATGATAAAGGCCAGAAGGAAGCAGTGGCAGTAAGATTTATCTGAAGAAGATGGTAAGATCATGAAACACTGAAAATATACACAATGGAGAGAGGGAAAGGAACTGAGGTTTCTAGCATAAGTGATAACATTAAGATATGTTGCAACTAAAGCTCCACTGTGGAGAACATGTAAGGGAGCTTGGCTTTGAGCATTCTGACTCTCAATGGAATAACATTCTCCATTGGAAACATCCAGTAGAAGGAGTGACCCTGCAGAACTATTTCTTAGAATTTATGTCAAAGATGGGATTACTAACTTGGGAGTCAAAAACTTATAGGTAATAATCAAAGACAAAAGGATGGATATGTCAGCTGAGATGCATTGAGTGAATGTGTAATTTGTATCATGACAACTCTATCATAGTTTGTAAATAACAAGTTCTTTAGGATAATGAATATTGACTATGGGTGCATAGCAACAGTTGAGAATGCAGTTTATCATGGGCAAGGCAACACTTTTTCCCTAACATTACACCAACTTTATATACTCCCTACCACTGTTCTCTCATGGTGATACTGACCATCCCTTATTTTGTTCAGGGGAAATCATTTCTAATGTTGATATATATAACTTATATGTATGTGTGTGTGTATAAATAATATTTAAATATAAATGATTATTAACAAAAGGGTAAAAAGAGGATTCAAGGCATCAAAGGAAATACTTAAGGTTTAAGGTCATTTAAATCTTCATGTTGTCCTATCAAGTAGTCTAACTATTGTCCCCTAATACACACAAACAGACACACACCACAATCATATAAACAAACTCCAGTATTTGTAATTTTAAGGGAAATTTTAAAATAAAATTGGCTTCAGGCACACACTTATTGACATGTGAGATCTTGGAAATTGGAAGGCAATCTTCTAACCTTTGAAAGAGGATAAATAGTAGTAAGTCCATCTCTGAACAGACCTTCAGTTATATTAAGTTACTGTGTTATTGAGAATCAATGCAGGAAATTTAAATGATGAGCTTATTAATTTAGAGGCTTGAATATATCTCTCTCTATATAGATTGTTTTAATCTGGCACCTTTCACAATATACAATAAAAAAAACCTATCATGTCCTATATATAATTTTATTTTGTTCTTTATCATTCACAACTGAATTCACTGATAATTGTCTGATTTAATATAAAAATTCACAAACTCTAGTACAGTCAATAATGCAAACCCCTTATTTTCAATTGCTTTATATTTAAGGCCCCTACTAATAAATACGTCCACACTTATTTTGTTTTTTCAATGCTAATGAAAAATAAAAATGAAAAGAAAATAATAAAAGTCAATTTATTGTACAAACATTTCAATAGACATGTTAACTCTACCAAAAACGTAGTTGTGCCACAGACAGCTTGAACTTTTGTTCGTCAGCTGGTAGACGAACATCTGACATAGAGGTTTTCATATATAATGTAAGAAATAAAGAGTGACTCAATAAATAAACATAAAAATGAATAAGGCTGACAACAATCCAGTACTGACAGCATTCAGTGTTTTGGGAATTGATGTATCAAATGAGAAAACACTTGTTATTTATTTATTTTATTCATCTATTGGAAGGAGGATGTTGAAAGCAAGGGAATGTAGTCTTTAGGATCCCAAAATAATGCTCTTTCTGAGGTGTTACTGTAGTTTGTGGTTGGTCTGAGCACCAGGAGGAAAATTCACTTCCTGAGGGGCTGGGAAGCTGAGGGACCTGTGTGGAGTCCACAAACATGGAAGATAGGACTCAACCAGCTGTAGAAAGTAAAATCAAACCTTCAAGATCTATTAAGGACAAATTTGTCTTCAAAATATAACGGATGTGTTCTTTCCTTCTATAACTGACTTATCAGAGAGGAGAGGCACTTGGGTGGCTCAGTCGTTAAGTGTCTGACTTCAGCTCAGGTCATGATTCCAGGGTCCTGGGATTGAGCCCTGAGTTGGGCTCCCTGCTCAGGGGGGAGCCTGCTTCTCTCTCTCTTCCCTGCTCATGCTCTCTCTGTCTCTCTCTCAAATAAATAAATAAAATCTTAAAAAATATATATCAGAGAGAATAAAAGATCCTTTCAACTTTTCCTATCTTGTTTCTATATTGTTTCATTAAAGTATTGCCTACTATTTTCACAGTTGGAGAATTTTACAGAGTGTAAAAGAAAAATGCACAGCCTTCCTAATTCAAAGAGATGCCTTGAAATAATTTTATTAACAAATGGTATAAGTTCAAGTTAATTTAGAGTACAAGAAAATGGTACAAATAATTCACTTGGAAATAAACAATCTTTATGATTTTCTATCAAATTTCCCTACAGTCTTACATATTCTAAAGACGATATAATGCCACAGCAATGCACTGGAGTTATGAAAATAATTCAGCGAGAACTAGTTGAAGAAAAACTATCTGAAGCAAAAACACTTTTTAAAATATTAAAACAGTGAAGAAAGTGGGACAAAAGAAGAGCCAACAAACAAAAAAACATAACACATTTCTAAATGAAAATAGTACTATTAAAGAGTCCATCATCTTCACACTCAGACATTATATATTTAAAATATTTGCAGTCAAAATCATAGTAATGTTACATAATTTGAAGAAAATAGACTGAAATAAATGTGTTCGGGTCAGGGGGCGCCTGGGTGGCTCAGACGGTTAAGCGTCTGCCTTCGGCTCAGGTCATGATCCCAGGGTCCTGGGATCGAGTCCCACATCGGGCTCCCTGCTAGGCGGGGAGCCTGCTTCTCTCCCTCTGCCTCTGCCTCTCTCTCTCTCTCTGACTTTCATGAATAAATAAATTAATTAATTAAAAAAAAAAAGATGTGTTCGGGTCACTATCCCAGCTCCACCACTTACTAAAGGGGAACCTATTTAAACTTCAAGGTTCTATTGGGTGGAATGGCTAAAATTTTCTTATAGCCTAGTGTGTTTGGGAAACAAAAATGAGATAATGTATGAAAAGTGCTTACCACAGGCCTGGCTCACAGTAATTGTTTCAAGGCAAATGTAAGGTATGTGTAAATGTTTACTATTAAAAAGCAAAGGTACAATAATATCTCAACTCCTGTAAACTTATTGGAATTATCCATATCCCACCTCTCAATCAAGGTTATAAGATCATAATACTTTTTCTGTTACCAGTGTTGAATGTTAACACTTTTCTTCGTAGATAGAGAAAAGGGGTCTGAATTTTAAGCCATCCTAAGTCAAACTCACCTGTGAATGAAACTAAGTAGAAGTTTTTATTTTTTTAAGATTTCATTTATGTATGTATGTATGTATGTATTTATTTTTAAGAGAAAGAGCGAGCGAGAAAGAGAGCACGCATGAGCAGGCAGAGGGAAAGGAAGAATGAGAAGTAAGCTCCCCACTGAGCAGGGAACCAGGCAGACACTCAACTGACTGAGCCACCCAGGCCCCCAAAACTACATAGAAGTTTTGTACAAGATCACATCAATATGCAATTAGAGCACAATATAGTAAGAATAATCCACAACAAGACTAAGCTAGAAATATTGATATTAGAAAAAATAGGCAGTTCAATTACATAAAAATGGCAAGAACAACAGCAACTAGAGTGGAAATAGGAAAAGTTTTCTCATCTGTAGTACAGAAGACAATCAAAGTGTCTCTCAAAACAAGTATGATTATATGAGAAAATTTTTATCCATGTTGAGTGAAAGAAGTAAAAGAAAATGTATATATACTTTGTAAAATTATACACACACACATCCATTATATATAGCTCTGTGAACCTGATATTACTCTAGGCTTTTTTCAAAATGAAACAGAGTATTAGTTTACCATTTTGACTAAACTGATTATTGTTTATCAACAACTCAATACAATGCATGATCATATGAATAGTATATCTCTTATTGCAAATCTATAAATGCACATTTTTTTTAAAAAGCCTGTAATGTTCCTGGAAACTTTAACTGAAATAAATAGGAAGACTTTTTTTTTTTTTACCTCTTAAACTACAAAAAAGACAAGAATGTGTTTATTCTCCATTACAATGACTTGTCATCTATGAACTATTTATTGATCATGCAATAAGAAAAAAATACAGAATGGCAATATCTTTGTTTGTCCTAATGCATCATTTTTCATGACAAATTAATAAATGTTTATGTTGGAAATTCAAGTAATGAAATAAAAACTGCTTTTCTCTGCTGTTATCACATATTTACCCACTTCTGTTTATCAGACATGAAACGAGGAGCAACTGCTGTTCAAGACCATCTTTTATTCTTAGGCCAAATTTTCATGTACTTTACAGCTCTTTTATAGCTCTTTTCTTCTAATTTTTTCTAAAAAAATTCATTTACTACAAAGTTATATTAGAGTATATTGAAGTAGTTTATGAATCATTTTGTATACCATTGATTATGCATATGAAACAATAGAATATTGATAAGTACAGTGTAGCTCATTTACAAAGTTGTGCCTAGAGTTATTTAAAAATCCAATGCAATCCATTTTTAACGATATTAAAAGGTTATATTTATATTGTTTTCTTTCAAGGCCACAGTTATGACTATTCTATAATCTAAAAGGTAAACACATGATAACTCAATCTTCCACTAGGAACTAACTTTAGCATCCTTATTTTCATTTTTATTTTGTTGAGTACCCATAATTCAAAAAACACCCTTATTTCACACTTATTTATAAAAAGCAATTAGTCTTTTCCTCATAAACTCATGTATGAGTAGCAATAAAAGCACTATTTCCCAAGGGTAGAAAATTGTTTGAGGGAATAAATATACTAAGAATTAGGAGATTATCCCTCTCAAGTTATCTTAATATCATGATCCCTTATCTTACCATAAAGTTTTCTTTATGTTTTATTATGGTATTTATAAAATTACACTCCTCTGTTTACATTATTTACTTATTTAATTATAAACTCTCTTTCATAATTGCACACAGTACTTGACACATTGTAAGAATTCAATAATTTCAAACTAAGTTGGTGGGTAAATATCTTATTTTTTGTTAGAAATAACAAAAGAATACTTAAGTTGATTTATTAAACTTTTCTGAGAACCTCTTGAAGAAAATGCAGCAGGGCCAGCATATATAAAGTTTTAGAGCTATCGGGAGTCTTAGAAATCATCCAGCCTCAGCATTTCATTACACAAATGAGGTGTCTGGAGCCCAGGGAGGTATTGGAGTTAGCTCGGTATCATGTAAGTAAAATTAGAGCTGGAACTGGGTCTGAAACCTCTTGACTCATCAATCAAATACCCATTCTGAACATCATATTGGCTTTGCAAGCTCTATATGTAAGCTTTTTAAAGCTCTGCTTGCCTTTATCAATCTAATTCTTTCTCCCTCTCCCTTTCCCTCTCTCTCTAGCAATATAGTTACAATAAATAACAATTTAACTGGTCTAGATTGATGTATAGATCAGTTAAAATGGTGTAATATCTTGGGTCATTCTCATGAACAATAAATATTGCCATGAATGTGCTGGTTAATATAAGTTGGATGAAAGGCCAAACGAATTACCTTTTATTCTAAATATTAATTTATTAATGACTTGAAATATAACTTCCCACATATTTTTAAATTACTCTACATTAGACATTTACATAATAAAATACAAGTGTTGGTTAATTTTTATTATGTCCTAATATAGGATCTTTTATAGTCGTATATGGTTAAAGCTATCAAACTAATAAAAACCTTTAGAAAAAGCTGATACTAAATGTATATATATAGAAATACATAAATTTATATATGGTATAATATATGTTGTAGTCAATAATATATGATAATTATATAATAATAGGATACTAAACATATATAATTTTATATATGTAACTATATGTTTTAGATATTATATAAGTCATAATTCTATAATAATTCTGTCATATTTGTCATTTATGATAATTATATGACATTATATGTGATACTTGATTATAAATTATACATAATAATTAGCAATTACATACATGTATCATTTCTGTTTTTTCAAATGTGAATACTGAGTTTATTTATTTATATATTTATTTTTAAAAGTTTTTATTTATTTATTTGACAGAGACATAGCAAGAGAGGTAATATAAGCAGGGGGAGCAGGAATGGGAGAAGCAGGCTTCCCACAGAGCAGGCAGCCCGACGTGGGGCTCGATCCCAGGACCCTGGGACCATGACCTGAGCTGAAGGCAGATGCTTAAGGACTGAGCCACCCAGGCACCCCCAAATGTGAATACTGAGTTTAAAGATTCTTTTGCTATTTATTTTTTTCTTCTGTCAGTCATTAATTCGTATTTTACCATTTTACTGAGCACTTAACATCAAACTACAATTCAGTGTAGTCTGAGTTGTTTATCATGCCGCAATATTTCTGGGGTTTAATATTTAATTGGGAAATGAATTTTCAAATGTATTGTTAATTACAAAAAGCATATGAAATGTTCATATTGGAATAAAGATACTCTGGTAGCAAGGACTTCCTTTATTTTTAAAATTGCTTTATTACTTATAGTAAGTTTTGTGGGAAAAGTATAAATTCATATACAAAATGCTCTGTCAAGTGAAAAATACATGAGTATATCAATACTAAATTTAATTGCATCTTCACACAATAATACACATTACACTTAGCCCATTACACACAATTAATATCATGATTTAAAATATATTTGACATTGTCAATATTTCTTGAACCTACTCTAACCATTTAATAGAAGTTTAAAATAGTACATGATGTATAATCAATGCCCAGATGACTCATATCTTTACATGAAAAGCACAAACACGGATCAAATACAAATTCAATGTAAAGGAGCAAACACCATCGTTGAATTATTTATCTATGCAAATGACTTTATGCTGAAAATTATTTCTCCTAATTCTATTCCCCATAACTTCAATAAATAACACACTTTTAAGTATTAGAATCATCCATTTATAGTATTGCATTTTTCCTTTTTTTAATTTTAGTATGTTATATTAATCACCATACATTACATCATTAGTTTTTGATGTAGTGTTCCATGATTCATTGTTTGCGTATAACACCCAGTGCTCCATGCAGAACGTGCCCTCTTTAATACTCATCACCAGGCTAACCCATCCCCCCACCCCCCTCCCCTCCAGAACCCTCAGTTTGTTTCTCAGAGTCCATAGTCTCTCATGGTTTGTCTCCCCCTCCAATTTCCACCCCCCTTCATTTTTCCCTTCTTACTATCTTCTTCTTCTTCTTCTTTTTTTTTTTTTTAACATATAATGTATTATTTGTTTCAGAGGTACGGGTGTGTGATTCATCAGTCTTACACAATTCACAGCGCTCGCCATAGCACATACCCTCCCCCATGTCTATCACCCAGCCACCCCATCCCTCCCACCCGCCACCACTCCAGCAACCCTCAGTTTGTTTCTGAGGGTCCATAGTCTCTCATGGATTGCATTTTTAAAAGCCATCTAGAGTTTATTCCCTAGGGGAAGCAGTGATATTTGAAACATGAGGATAAAATGTATGATTATAAACAATATTAAGTTAGGTATATTCGTAAAGCATGTACAAAATAAGCAATAGAACAATGAATTATAAAATGTAAGGGATGAGGCACAACGTAGATCAAAACATAGCATGTGAAATAAACTATTAAGGTGTGAAGAGAGTAATACAAAAGACGGCACACATTTTATTTAGGAACAAAACAGAGTCTGTCTTCTTGGAGAGCAATTGCTTCAGTGCAGTTTTCACTTACACTTGCCACCATAAGTCCAGGCAGGCCTATCATGACTGACCGATTTTTTCATACCCTATAAATTACTCTGCATCAAAATCATACACAAGCACCCACATGTAAACCTGTTGAGAGAGACTGTATGTCCTTAAAATACAAAATTACACACAAGGCTAGAAAAAAGAAATTTTCTCAGGTTCTTAAAGTGTCTATTCAGTTTGATGTGGAATAAGGTAAACTGGATACAATTTAGTCACAACAAGATTGCCAAATAATATCAGGACTCCTTTGTGCTCAAACCATGGTTACCATGGAATTTCAATATGTGGCACCTGATTGGTCTTGGAGAGGCCAAATCTATAAGCTCACTCCTACAGATGCTGTTTTGACTTATTTCTTAAATAACGCAGAGCTAAAAATCACAGCAATTGGAAGAAACTATATAGCAAAAAAAGGTTTTCCTTAGGTTCCTGACATATATATATGTGTGTATATATATGTATATATACACACATATATATATTTAGAAAATTGACACTTTCCTAAAAGCTACATTTGTGGTAGCTATAACTGATTAGGTTACATAAATGGTAACCTTGTACTTCATTATATGAAGTCTGAAGGGATATTGTTATTACCCGAGTTGCCTTAGAGTTTTCTGAAGTATTCAATATTAATAATAATAATAAAGTGAAGTGAAGTTTCACTGCCACAGGGCAGTTACAAACAACAAACAGATTGCGACCTGGTTCAGGGCCGTGACATGCTGCCTGCATTCCGGTGAGAGCCGTTCGACAGGCGATGCAGGTGTTGCTACCAACCTGGACCCGAACACCACACCCCCCAGACCAGAGAAATTACATCTAAGGGAACTCGGAGTCGGAGGTTCCTTTCTGTTACTTCACATAAAAAAATAAATATAATCCAAGGTGGCATCTGTTACATTCTCTTTTAGAAATGAAAGCAAACAGAAGTGAAATATTTAAAAATGATTTTATAGTCTTTGTTTCATAGCACTCTCCTTGCCTTTTAGTTATTGAATCTACTTCAAATGACCACCAACTTTGAAACACAATGGTTAAAAAAAAAAAAAAAAACTGTTTCTAAACCCAAGTTCAGAATCCAATTTTTTTTGGGGGGGGGAGCTATTGTAAATACATCATCATATAAAACTAATAGTGTTTTATAATCATTTTCAACAACAGTGTTGTCAGCTATCCTTTTTTAAGCAAAAATACAAAACTAGGAGTTGCATGAAAAACTAAATTTAATATGACAAAGAACTGGAATTAGGATAGGGTCCTCAGCCCATATTGCCTTTCCCTGGGAGATAGTCCTCTCTAATTGCAGAAGAACATGCATGGGCTATTCCTTATAGTTTTTCTTATTCCTTTTCCAAATCCCTTCTGTATCTCTAGATCCAACCACTCTAAGATATACCTCTATGAGTTCTCTCTTTGAAGGAATAAGAAAAGAAGCAGTTAGACTGAACATACCAAAGATGTTATCCACTGTAACCTACAATTGAGCAAATGCCACTAAGTTCGCAAACAAGATCTGTTGCCAGGATGAGTGAGCAAAGAATTACATTACACAGAGCCTTTCACTTCATTAATTTCCATTTTATAATATATTTTATCAGTATATTTCTAAATCTACCCATTTGGTACTCATCGGGAGTCTCAGCCAAGCAGTTAACTATGAGCTGATCCTCCAGATGATATAAAAATTTATCAGTTGAATTATCTATTTTGCTTCCCTTTGACAAAGTAATTAAAAAATGTGCAGATGCAAATGTCAAGTATTGGAATAAAAGAACCTAACACCACATTGGAGAATGATGGCAGCAGAATCAAGGATACTGCCAATGCATCATGGCTAGTGAGTGCACCCAAAGCAGAGCCAGAGACAATCTGTCACTGTCAAAATGCCAACCGCAACATGCTCTGCCATCCTGGGATAGTAAAGCCAGGCACCTTGTGAGATACAGGCTTCTCTTGTGTTTCAAATGTAATCAAACTATTTCATTATTTTTATTTTTTATGTTCTCTTTTAGTGTAGGAGTCAGTAGAGTGCACTGTACCATTGCCCACAGCTCCTGCTGTTTTAGAAACTACCTTACCAAAATTTTTTGTATTACTCCTCTAAAATTCCATATTTAATACTACTATTCTGAACTACTTATTAAAACATTTTTGTTGCTTATGATTAAAAATATAAAACTTTTCATTAGAGCCTTTTGAAGTTTCAGCAGTATTGAATATTTCCAAATTCCTTAAGCATATCAAAAGCTCTGACTGCAGTTATCTTTTTTATAATAGGACAACTAAAGCCTGTGCACAGACTAGCTAAACTTTCATACTGAAACTGTCATATTCTTCCATTTGTCACCCAATTAAACAAGCGCCCGAGAGAACTGATAAGCGCACCACGCTAAAACTCAACAGACTCAGGAGTAATTAGAAAGACAGAAGTGGATTTCTTGTTTCAACTGGCCATTACAGAAAGAGTTCTGCTGTCATTTCTTTATTTTTTTTTTTCCAAAAAATAATTGGCTTTGCTCACACAGAAAAAGTTTGGATAAACCCAAATTTTTTAGCAACTGATCATCTCTAAAAGTCAGCACTAAGATGACTTCAAACAAACGAAAATTATATGAGGAACCAGAATCTTATAATCCACATGAATTACATCCATATTATTAAAATTCTAAGAGCCAGGGGGAAAAAATACAATATATTGAACAAATCTCTTAGCAATATTGCAATCACATTCGACAGTGTTGCCCTCCCCCACTTTTTTTTTTTTAAGGTTGAAACACAACCTGGGGATTATAATTAATATAATTATTTATCACAAAAAATTAATGCAACACAACAAAAACTGGAAAGGACAAAAAGCTTAATCATTTTTAAACTATATTTTTGTGTATTTCCTGGAATAAATTTAGAAATAAAAAAATAAAAACCCAATGTGAACTCTCACTGCAATTCTTGTTTTTCTCTTTTTTTATCTTTTCCCCAAATCCTAATCCTCATTATATTATTTCTTCCTATTTATTAGATTCAGAGATCAGGATTCCAAAGGGACTTTTCTATCTCCATGGTACCTCTGGGACTTCGTGGAGCTTTATCGGCCGCAAGCATTTCCCAGGGTGCAGTCCAAAGATCACATGCACCTAAGGTTATACAACACCAAGTCTATTAACGTTGAATCTCTGGAGGTTCTCTTTAGCCATACAACCAGATGATTCTTAGCCACAGTAAACACTGAAACCCATCAAGCTAGTAAAGAAAAATCTTAAAGGAAAAAAAAAAAGATTCCTCAGTGGGTATATAATCTCCAATTATATGTTTTCCTTTTTCCTTATAAAAGATTATAAAAGAAAGTCCCTCTTCTTTCATATCTCATTCATTTAACATTGGCAGGGAAGAACTTTTAAAAGGATTCATTCTGAACAATCCAACTTTGACTTGCTCTACTTTTCATAAAAAGTTTTTGTTCTAATTATTTCCTATGGAAGATTTTTAGAAGTAAAAAATAAGCTACTCTGCCCTTTAAAATATTTACAATTTCACCTCTTCTTGGTTCAGTTTATGTACAAATAATCTTATAATATAATTGAGTGTAAAGATATTTGCCCATGCATTACATGGGACCTGCTGAGAATGACTGAGCTGTTATTTCACATATATTTTATTGAGGTGTCATTTCAGCTGTTTAGGTTGTTTGCTCCCTCACCCTATCTCACTGTAAGTTTAATTTTATCTATTGATGTAACTACTGTGACTCCTACTACCAGTCCTTTTTGTCTACCTGAAAGTCTATTACTAAGACTTATCAGTGAGGAAGTCAAATAAGCAAGCTGGGTAGATTTGTTTCTGAATAGTTTCTAAGAGAAAACCTGGAGGATTTATTCATATAAAAAAAAAAAGAACATGAACTTTAGGAATGAAAATTATAAAATCTCTTTAGATTACTTAGGCATCTTCTCTACTTGCCTTTAAGTTTTCTGACATTATAGTTTAGGCTATTGAAAAATGACACTGAAATTTTGAAAAGCGATATATTTCAAATTACAAATACCCATATTACACTTAATTATATTGTTTTTTTTTTTTTAACTTAATTATATTGTGACACTAGATTGTCAAGCATTGAGAATGAAACAATTAGGTTACCAGAAAGGGAACCAAATTGCAATTATGAAATTGGTTTCTATCTCTAGCTTTGTCACTTGCTTAGTATATAAATATCTCCATATATAAAAATAAAAATACCTGCATTACTTAGGTAAAAATAGATTTATATCTAACATATATATATATATATGTTAGTTAACCTCTGTTTGATGTATGATGTTAGCTATGCATTTGTCATATATAGACTTTATTGTGTTGAGGTACATTTCTTCTTTACCCACTTGGTTGAAACTTTGTATCACAAATGTTTGTTAAATTTTGTCAAATGCTTTTTATGCATTATTGAGAAGATCATATGATTTTTATCCTTTGTTTTGTTAATGTGGTATCATGTTGATTGTTTTGCAGATGCTGAACCATCTTTTCATCTCTGGAAAAACTCCCACTCAGTTGTGGTATATGATCTTTTTAATATATTGTTAAATTCAATTTGCTAATATTTTGTTGAGGATTTTTATATCTATGTTCACCAGGGATATTGGCCTGTAATATTTTTTCTTTTTTTTCTTTCTCTTTCTTTCTTTCTTTCTTTCTTTCTTTCTTTCTTTCTTTCTTTCT
>NW_023270389.1:18297163-18308974 GCF_011800145.1 Mirounga leonina
TCTTTCTTTCTTTCTTTCTTTCTTTCTTTCTTTCTTTCTTTCTTTCTTTCTTTCTTTCTTTCTTTCTTTCTTTCTTTCTCTTTCTTTCTTTCTTTCTTTCTTTCTTTCTTTCTTTCTTTTTTTTGCTGTTGTCATTGTCTAGTTTTAGTATCAGGGTAATGTTGGTCTCAAAAAATGAGTTTGGAAACGTTCATTGCTCTTCAATTTTTGGGAGTAGTTTGAAAAGGATCAGTATGAACGCTTCTTTAAATGTTTGGTAAAATTCACTTGTGAATTTAATGGTCCTGGACGTTAGTTTTGAGGGGGCGTTTAAATTACTGAATCAATTTCAATACTTATAATCAGTCTATTCAGATTTTCTATCTTTGTGTTCAGTCTTGGAAAGTTGTGTGTTTCTAGGAATTTATCCATTTTTTCTAGGTTATCCAGTATGTTAACACATAATAGTTCATATTAATCTCTTATCCTATGTATTTCTGCAGCGTCAGTTGTAACTTCTCCTTTTGAAGCTGACCTGTATTAGTATGAAATTCCCACTTAGAACTGCTTGTGTTGTGTCCCATAGGTTTTTAAAAGTTATGTTTCCATTTTCATGTATCGCTAGGTAATCTGATTTGCTCTTTGTGTTGAGGAAACTAGAGAGCCTCATGCAAAAGAATAAAAATGGACCACTACATTACTCCATGTATGAAAATAAACACAAAATGAATTAAAGGCTTATATATAAGACCAGAAACCATAAAAATCCTAAGAGAAAACACAGGCAATAAATTCTTTGACATTGGTCTTAGCAAATTTTTTGAACCCAGACAAGGGCAACAAAATCTAAAATAAACAAATGGGATTATATTAAACTAAAAAGCTTTCACACAATGAAGGAAACCATCAAGAAAACAAAACAAACCATGAGAGACTATGGACTCTGAGAAACAAACTGAGGGTTCTAGAGGGGAGGGGGTGGGGGGATGAGTTAGCCTGGTGATGGGTATTAAAGAGGGCACGTACTGAATGGAGCACTGGGTGTTATACGCAAACAATGAATCATGGAACACTACATCAAAAACTAATGATGTAATGTATGGTGATTAAGATAACATAATTAAAAAAAACGAAAGAAAAGTAACTTACTAAATAGGAGAAGATACTGGCAAATCACACATCCAATAAGGGGTTAATATAAAAAAAAATAAAGAACTTACACAACTTAATGTAAAAAAAAAAAATTAAAAATGGGCAGATAGGGGCCCCTGGGTGGTTTAGTCTGTTAAGCGTCTGCCTTCGGCTCGGGTCATGATCCTCAGGGTCCTGGGATCCAGCCCTGAATAGGGCTCCCTGCTCAGCGGAGAGTCTGCTTCTCCCTCTTCCACTCCCCTCCTGCTTATGCTCTCTCTGTGTGTCAAATAAATAAATAAAATCTTAAAAAAATAAAAATAATAAAAATGGGCAGATAAATTAAATAGACATTTTTCCAAAGAAAACATACAAATTGCCAGCAGGCACATTGAAAGATGCTCAACATCACTAATCATCATGGCAATGCAAATTAAAATCACAATGAGATATCATCTCAAACCTGTCAGATTGGCTATTATAAAAAATAACAAATGTTAGTGGGTATGTAAATTGATGCAACCACTATGGAGAACAGTATGGAGGTTCCTCAAAACAAAACAAAACAAAAAATAGAAGTACCATATAATTCAGAAACTTCACTTCTGGTTATTTATCTGAAGAAAATGAAAACAACAATTTGAAATGATATAAGTACCTCTATATTCACTGTAGTATTTTGTACACTAGCTCAGTTATGAAAGCAACATAAGTATCCATCCAGAGATGAATGGGATGGATAAAGAAGATAGATATAGGTAGGTAGGTAGGTAGATAGATAGATAAGATGGAATACTACTCAGCCATAAAAAAGAAAGAAATCTTGCCATTTGTGACAACATGGCTGGACTTACGCTAAGAGAAATAAATCAGACACAGAAAGAGAAATGCCGGGGCGTCTGGGTGGCTCAGTTGGTTAAGCGACTGCCTTCGGCTCAGGTCATGATCCTGGAGTCCCGGGATCGAGTCCCGCATTGGGCTCCCTGCTCGGCAGGGAGTCTGCTTCTCCCTCTGACCCTCCCCCCTCTCATGTGCTCTCTCTCATTCTCTCTCTCTCTCTCTCAAATAAATAAATAAAATCTTTAAAAAAAAAAAAAAGAAAGAGAAATGCCATATGATTTCAATTTTATGTGAAATCTAAAAAACAAAACAGGAACAGACTCATAGATACAGGAAACAAACTGTTAGTTATCACAGGTGAGAGGGGTTGCGGTGTAGGTGAAATAGGTAAAGAAGATTAAGGAATACAAATTTCTAGTTATAGAATAAATAAGTCATGGTAATGTAATGTACAGCATAGGAAATATAGTCAATAACATTGTAATAACTTTTTACAGTGACATATTGTAACTAGACTTATGGGGATCATTTTGTAATGTACAAAAATATTGAATCACTATAATTTACACCTGAATAATAGGATATTGTATGTCAATTTTACTTCAATAAAATGTTAAAACCTATACAAATACAAATATAGCTTTTTGTTATAGAAAAAGGAACTGCAGACTCCAAAGTGTAATCCTCATATTAGTCCAGTTTTTATTAATGATGTGGCAAAATTCCTAGCTATCAAAAATGATGCATTTTATGCATGTTGATAGATCTAGGATGGAGAACTGTTCATAAGAATTGCATTTGATACGTGTGAGTACTTAATATATAAGATTTTCTAAGAAGGACAATCTATACAGATATAGCTATATAGATATGTATATGATTAAGAAGCCTCTTAAGATTTAGATCAAATTAATCAACAGCATTTACTTTAAAAATTATATAGACTGAATTGAAAGTGAGCAAACAATAAAAAGATGAGTTACATGGAAATATCTGAGTCATATCTTATGACATAATTTTAAGACCTAATTCAATATAAAGATAATTCAAGTTATGCTAAAGTTTACACCTCTTTAATCCTGTAGAACTAAACTGATTTAAAAAAAAAAAGTCATTAGTTCCTAGTTCTAAGTATCATACACAAAAAAATATCCTATCAAAACATGTTTTCCCCCATCAGTATTTCTTCAAATTTAGAATTTAAACAGAGAAACTTGAGTTATAGTCCTAAATCCAGTCCTTCCCTTTCCTAGAGAAAATCATCCAAAATTAATTGGTCTTAGCTTTCTTACATATAGAAGGAGATAATTTAAATAAATGATCTCTAAATCCCTTTAACTCCTCACCCTGTTTTAAATGGTGATGGAGGAGGAGGAGGGAGCAAATGGACTCTTCTCCTTTTTGTTTTCCTTTTTTCTTACTATAGTTTATTTTATTTTTTTTGCCTCCCACTGAGCCCCTCTATGAAACATTAATTGAAATTTAATTATGTGTATAAATTTTTGAGATAAGTAATACATATATGTTAACACCTTTACATTTTAAAAATTGTTTATTAGTTTATCCATCCTTCAAGGACTTACATCCATATAACTAGTGTTGAGTACTTTCTTATTTTTGTATATTTATCTCCATCTAGACACTTTATTAAATTTTATATATTTTATTCTCTCTCTCTTTCTGCTTATGTCATTAACAAAAATTTTAAATATGTACCCCTGCCAAGATTTCAATTTAATTAAATTTAGTTTTATAATTTCTTTATTTAGAATATTGATTTTCAACCTCTACTGCACATTCAAATCACCTGAGATGCTTTAAAATATCACTACCCTTAGAAATTTTGAGACACTCTGTCTCTAGTTGGAGCCTAGGCACTGGTACATTTAGAAAGCTATCTGGAGAATTGTATTTTTTTTAAGTTTTATTTAAATTATCTGGAGAATTTTAATGTAGGGCTACTGGTGTTGAGAACCACTGGTTTCAAAATACACTTGACATTATTAGTAGTCAAATGATTTCAATCAAATCTAGTTTTTTTTTTTTTTTTCTTTTGATGCCTTTTAGGTTTTAGTGGCATTGGCTGCTGAACTTTACTGTATGCCGTTTCAGCATATATTGACATGATTCTGTAGGTTTTTCTCAATAAATCACTGATTTAGTTTTCCAATAAACATTTTCAGTTTATTTTAAGTGTGGACTTTTGGGATCTTATATTTATGGGAATATCCCTTCTAGACTCCCTATCTTGGATGGTATTTGAACTTTATCATTTGTAACTTGCACCCTATTAGACTAAACCACAGAGCTCAGATCCATCCAATTCAACAAATGCTATCAAAGCAAAAGTTTATCTCAGTCTCCTCTGCTTACACAGTTCCTTTTTCACCATTGTTCCAGAATTTCTTTCTTGTCAACTTTTTGGATTTATAGAAGAATGTGTTGTTGCATTACCTGCATTATCTCTTGCCATATGAGAAGAAGACTTTGACATCCCTTAACACATTGCATTAATTCACTCTTTTTAATAGTCACTCTTTATTATTTTATTTTCTTTTCTGTTGGTTTTAATGGGGAAATACAATCAGTTCACATTTGCCTTACACTGATATTCTTGATTTGAATTTTTCTTTTTCTTATGTGAGTATTGCTTTCTTATTTTCCTTTTTTGCCTCATTTTTATTGATTTAGTCAGGTTTTTCTTTCTTTCTTTTTTTTTTTTTCCTCTTCTGGTTTAGAATATCCTTTTGCATCTCTGTTTTCCACTAGTATTTAGCTTCCTTTTGTCAATACTCATGATTAAAACTTCCTTCTCTGTTATAATTTGAAAAATATATTTCACCAAAAAATTAATGACCAAACCACCTATTAAGATGATATCTTTTGAGTACATAAATGAGATGAAGAGTACATTAGAAAGAAATGGTAATGAGTAGATTGGAAGGAAAAGAAAATAAGCAAACTGGAAGATGGGAATCTAGAAATGATTCAGATGGAAGAAGAGAACTAAGATTTTTAAAAAGTGAGGAAACACTATGAGAGCTACGAGACTCCATTAGAAAAGCCAAAATAAGAATAATGGGTATACCAGAAGGGAAAAAAGAGAAGAGGGCGGAAAGGATATTTAAATAAATAATAGCTGATAATTTCCTAAACATTGAGAAAGAACTAGACATACAATTTAATAGAGCACCTTACTATCTTAATGCAAAAACACCCTCTCCAAGACTTGAAGCTGTCAAAAGTCAATGATAAAGAATCTAAAATGCAAGCTGGGAAAAAATAAAGCAACTAACAAAGGAACCCTGATCTGCAGAAACCCTACAGGCCAGGAGAAAGTAAAATGACATATTCAACATGTTGAAAGATTAAAAATTGCGAACAAAGAATTCTCTATCCAGTAAAGTTATCCTTCAAATATGAAGGAAAAATAAATTTTTCCCAGACAAACAAAAGCTGAGGGAATTCACCACCACTAGGCCTACCTTATAAGAACTGTTGAAAGGAGCTTTTCTATCCAATGAAGAGACAAAAGTCCACAAAACCTTGAGTACAGTGATAGGCAGAATCAGAAAATTTTAACTCTTTTAGAATAGGGTGTTAAACACTTAATTACTGCATAAAGTTAAAAGAAAAAGAAAGTATTAAAAATGTAGCTACTACATTTTGGTAACCAAACTCAGCATTAAAAAGGATAATTTATGACAACAAAAATATAGAAGAGGAGGAAGGAAATGATGAAACTGCATGAGCAAATGAAGATCAGTTGCTATCATCTGCTGAAAGAGGACCATTTTATCTATGAAACGTTTTACACAAATCTCATGGAAACCACAAGACAAAAATTTAGAGCAAAGACATAAAACAAAAAAAAAAGGAGAAAATGAGCAAATCATCATAGAAAACCACCAACTTTACAAGGTACTAACACTAGGGAAAGGAAAAATGGAGTTACAAAACAACTAGGAAAAAAAGAAAGTTACATGGCAGCAGTAAGTCCTCATATATCAACAATCACCTTAAATGTAAATGGATTGAACACATCAATTAAAAAGCAAAGAGTGGCTGGATGGATTAAAAAACAAGACCCAACTATATGCTGCTTTCAGAAGACTCATTTCAACTCCAAAGAAAAACATAGGCTCAAAGTGAAAGGGTGGAAAGGTGATACTTCAAGCAAAGAAAGCAGGTATAGTCATGCTTTTATCAGACAAAGTAGACTTCAAGAAACAAACAAGGTGATTATATAATGATAAAGGGGTCAATACATCAAGAAGATATAACAATCATAAATATATATGATCCCAAAATTCGAGCACCAAAATATATTAAGCAAATACTAACAGATCTTTAAAGAGAAAGAAACAACAGTACAATAATAGTAGGGCCTTCAGTACCCCATTATTGGTAAAGGATAGGTCATCCGGAAAAAAAAAAAATCATCACAGCAACAACAGCATATAAAGCCACACTTTATAACAAATGGACCTAGGACATTCCATCCACCAGTAGCAAAATACACATTCTTCTTAAGTGCATTTGAAACATTCTATGATAAACCATATGAAGACCATAAAACTAATCTTAGCAAATTTAAGAAGACAGAAATCATACCAACTACCTTCTCTGACCCTAATGGCATAAAATTAGAAATTAACAAGAAGACAGTAAGTAGATCTTCAAATAATTGGAAACTAAACAACACACTTCTAAACCACCAATGGGTCAAAAGGGAAATTAAAAGGGAAATAAGGGAAAACAATAAAGGAAACAAATGAAAATAAAAATAAAACATATCAAATCTTGGGGGATGATGCAAAAAGAGTTATGAAAATTTATAGAAACATATGCATATATTAAGAAATTAGAAAGATCTCAAAAATAACCTAATTTTACATCTTAAGGAACTAGAAAAAAAGGAACAAATTAAAACCAAATATAGCAGAAGGAAATAATAAAAATCAGAGCAGAAATAAACAAAATAAAGATCAACCAATGGAAAAGATCAGCAAAACTAAAAACTGGTTCTTTGAAAATATAAACAAGATCGACAAACCTTTAGCTAGACTAAGAAAAAAAGAAGATTCAGATAAATAAATTAGAAATGAGGGGTGCCTGAGTGGCTCAGTCCTGAAGCATCTGCTTTTGGCTCAGGTCATGATCCCAGGGCACTGGGATCGAGCTCCACATCGGGCTCCCTGCTCAGTGGGAAACCTGATTCTTCCTCTCCCATTCCCCCTGCTTGTGTTCCCTCTCTCGCTGTCTCTCTCTCTGTCAAACAAATAAATAAAATCTTAAAAAAAAATTAGAAATGATGGAGAAGACATTACTACTGATACTACAGAAATACAGATAATTATGAGACTAAAATGAACAATCATATGCCAACTAATTATATACCTAGAAGAAATGGATACATTTGCAGAAATACACAACCTACCAAGACTGAGTCAGGAAAAAAAACAGAAAATCTGAATAGACCAATGACGAGGCAAGAGATTGAGTCAGTAATCAAAATCTCCCAACAAAGAAAACTTCAGGGCCAGAGAATTTCACTAGTGAATTATACCAAACATTTAAAGAAGAATTAACATAAATTCTCCTCAAAACTCTTCCAAAATAATGATAAAGAAGGAGCACTTCCAAACTCAATCTATGAAGCCAGAATTACCTTGATACCAAAGCAAAATAGGCTATCATAAGAAAAACAATACTACAGACCAACACCCCTGATGAATATAGATGCAAAAATTCTCAACAAAATATTAACAAACCAACTTCAAGAACACATCAAGAGAATTGTACACCATGACCAAGTGGGATTTATCCCTGACATGAAAAGATAAAATTTAAAAAAAAAATCACATGATCATATCAATAGACACACACAAAAAGCATTTAACAAAATACTATATCCTTTATGAAAAAAAAATCCTTAATAGATTATAGAAGGAGCATACCTCAACATAAAAAAGGCCATATACAATAAATCCACTGCTAACATTATACTCAATGGAGAAAAAATGAAATGACTTCCTCTGAAATCAGGTAGAAGGTAAAGGTTGCCCACTCTTGTCATTCCTATTCAATATAGTATTGGAAGTCCCAGCTAGAGCAATTAGGCAAGTCAAACAAAGAAAAGGCATCCAAATCAGTAAGGAAGAAGTAAAAATTTCACTATTTGCTGACAATATGATCTTATATATAGAAAAAAATCCCAAAGAATTGATAAAAAACTGTTGGGGGGCGGTGCCTAGGTGACTCAGTCGGTTAAGCGACTGACTTGATTTCTGCTCAGGTCGTGGGATCAAGCCCCCTGTAGGGCATGGACCCTGCTTGGGATTCTCTCTTTCCCTCTTCCTCTGCCCCTCCCCACCCTGCTCGCACTCTTTATCTCTCCTCCCCCCCTCAAAAACAAAACAAAACAAACAAACAAAAACAAACAAAGCCTGATGGAATTAATGATTTCAGTAAAGTGGCAGGTTATGAAATCAACTTACAGAAATCAGTGGCATTCCTTTACACTAATAATGAAACATTGGAAAAGGAAATTAAAAAAAAAAAAAAAAACTATCTCATTCACATTAGCATCAAAAACAATGAAATACTTAGGAATGAATGTAACCAAGGAAGTGAAATGTATCTACAATGAAAACTATAAAACTTTGCTGAAAGAAACTGAAGAAGACACAAAACAAATAGAAAGACATCCTGTGTTCATGTATTGAAGAATAAATATTGTTAACCAAAGCCATAAAATAGCCATATAATACCCAAAGCCATCTACAGATTCAATGGACTCCCCATTAAAATACCAAAACATTCTTCACAGAAATAGAAGAAACAATTCCTAAAATTTGTGTGGAACCACAAAAGCAATCCTGAGAAAAAAGAACAAAGTTGGAGGTATCACACTCTGATTTCAAAAATAATATGATACTGGCACAAAAATAGACACATTGACCAATGAAACAGAAGAGAGAGCAGAGAAAAACATGCAGAACAATGAAAATGGACCCCTATCTCACATCGCTCATAAAAATTAACTCAAAAGGTATCCAAGACTTATACAAAGGACCTGATACCACAAAACTACTAGAAGGAAATATAGGGAAGAAACTCATTGATACTGGTCTTGGCAATGATTCTTTTGGATATGATGCCAAAAGCACAAAAGCAAAAATCAACAAGTGGGACTATATCAAACTTAAAAGCTTCTGCACAGCAAAAGAAACAATCAACAAAACAAAATAGGAAGATGATTTTTGCAAACCATACGTTGGGTAAGAGGTTAATATCCAGAATATATTAAGAAGTAAAATAATTTAATAACAAAAAATACACTTTGATTTAAAAATGAGTTAAATGAGGTTTTCCCCAAGGAGACATCAAAATGACCAACAGGCACACAAAAAGATGCTCAACATCACTAGTCATCAAGGAAATGCAAATCAAAACTGCAATGCGATACCACTTAACTCCTGTTAGAATGGCTATCATCAAAAAGAAAAGAGACTGGGTGCTGGCAAGAATGTGGTGAAAAATACATTCACACTGTTGGTGGAAATGTAAATTAGTCCAATCATTATGGAAGACTATATGGAGGTTCCTCAAAAAATTAAAAAATTGATTCACCATGTAATCCAATAACTCTTCTACATATATACCCAAAGGAAATGAAAATAGGATTGCAGTGAGATATATGCATGCCCATGTTTATTGCCACATTATACATAATAGCCAAGATATGGAAACAACTTAAGTGTCCCCCAATAGATGAATGGATAAAAAATATGTGGTATTATATACAATGGAATGTTATTCAACCATGAGAAAGGAAGATATCCTGCCATTTTCAAGAACATGAATGGACCTTGAGCACATTATGAAAGAGTGAGAAAAGACAGAAAAAGACAAGTATTACATGATACCACTTATGTGTGGAATCTAAAAAGTCAAACCTGTAAAAAACCAGAAAGTAAAATGGTAGTTAGTGGGGAACTGGGGTGTCAGTACAAGATTGATGATGTTTAAGGATACAAACTTGTAATGAGTAGTAAATAAGCCATAGAGATCTAATGCAGAGAGTAATGAATATAGTTGATAATATTGTACTATAATAATGTAATGTGATAAATATTTCCTCAATGGCAATCATATTACAATATATAAATGTATCAAAGTAACATGTTGTGTACCTTAAATTTACAAATCGCTACATGTCAAATTTATCAAATAAAAAAAAAAAAGAACTGGAAAGCTAAAGGCATGGTAAAGAATTGGGAAAAATAACTCAATTTATAGCTTTATAATTTTGGTAAACAATGCTTTTCACAAATCAGCCACAAAGTCCTTCAGATACACTGAAATTCTCCACTTTTTATTATTTTTTAGCGTGCTTCACTCCTTCACATTTCAAACCCTTTGTTTTCTGTCTGGATTTTCCTTTCTATGTTACTACTCTACTATTTATCCTTCAAGACCCTGATTAAATATTTCTGAGCATTCTTACCAGTTCCCTCAGATAAGAATCGATGAGGGTCCTTGAAGTAAATTTATTTTTGCCAGATTGCCTTTCTCTGTTTAGATATCTGCCTCACCAGATTAAATATCTCAAGGCTTAAAATCATGTCATTTTCATTTACATAGGCCTAATACCTACAGTGCCAAGTATATAACAGGTACTAAATAAACATACCCTAAATAAGCAAATTAATTGGGTAATTTGCAAACTTCCAGACCTAATTTGCAAAAGGTTCCAGACAAACCTTACTCTAATGTAAGGCATTAAACAATGTATTATATCCAGCAATTACAAGATCATGTATTTTGTATACATTTTGCTTTAATTCCCAATTTTATTAATTCAACGAAGAGTAAATTATTTTGCTAACATTATTAAAGTAAAAACTTAACTATTAGATGTTTCAAATTTAAAAACTAGCAACTGATTTCCATCAAAATAAGCAGCAAGAAAAGGGATTTTTTTTAATTTAGTAAAAATTGTATGTAACAATTTTTAAAAAAGGAATGATTTTTAAATTTTTATCTCCTTTCTAGGTCATAATTTTCTCTGGGCATGATTCCATTTTAGATGAGATTTTTCAAACTTTAACTTGGACCAAAGGTGAACTTGTTTGAGAGTTTGAACTAAATTGCTTTAGTCATTCTTGAGTTATGTGAAGGTGAGAGTACATTTTTCATGCACCTAACTAAAATAGGCTCTAACCTTTTCTACTTACGTAAGTCACAAATGACTAATGCTATATATTTTAAACTTGACAGTATTATTATATTTCTCAAAGAAACCTCTAAATTTTAAAGAAAATATCTAATCATTTTTAAGATGACAAAATTTTCCATTTATGATCCAAAAATTGCTAATAGAGGACTGTAGTTTAAAAGTAAAGAAAATACAATTAAGGTCAACTCAGATTTCTATCTAGATTAGATAGAAAAAGGATATAGGACAAATATCAAATTAGTGTAGCATTTCAGGGCAGAAATGTTAAGAAGCTAATGCACTTTAAAGTGCACTTTAAAATGTAAAAGCAATTTAACCTCAACCTTTCACAATCCAGCTGGAGGGAAAAGCAGCAATCTGAAATATGAATTCTATGCCCAGTACATCCTCTAGTGAGTTTTGATCACTTAAACTTTTAGCTCCTCTTTTAGCAGTGTGATGGAAAAAATATCCATTATCAAGTGGCATAAAATATATTTCATATTTTATATCACATCACAAATTACTTTTTAAACCTGGCTAAGTCTTAATGCCTTGAGCAAAAGTGTTCAAATTTTAAGATGGAAGAATATAATATAATATAATATAATATAATATAATATAATATAATATAATAT